>NW_001915052.1:28850-31836 GCF_000208925.1 Entamoeba histolytica HM-1:IMSS
TTTGTTACTTTACTAACCAAGAGTTATTTCTCATAACTACTGTTTTAATAGTTTATGTATCACCATTATTGAAATTTAGCTATTTAACTACAATTATAATTTTTGAAACTACAAAAATCAAACCAATATTTTAATTGAATTATTATCTATATTTTATATTGAATAATTTTGTATTAATTGAAATATTATTTTATTTTCATAAACACCAGAATAATTTTCTGTTTATATCTTTTAATATAGTGCATGTTTTTAACTTTATTTTATATTTTCTTTATTTCCGCTTTTTTCATTATTAAATACTTTTCTTTATTCAAACAATTTAATGTCATTTTAATTATATTTTAATTTGGTATTTATGACTTTATTTAATTTTTAATTACTGTTTGTTTATATTTGTTGTTTACATATTTTTCCAATGCATGAAATACAACAAATTTTAATGCAACAATTATCGTATAAATTATTTGTGTGTTGGTAAAGAAAAATAAACAAAACATAGAAATCCAATGTCATACAATAAAAAAACAAATGTAAATAACAATAAATGGCATAACAATAACATTAATAATGATAATTGAAATATCAAGGAAAATGGATTAGAAGATGAAAGACACAAAGAAAACAAATAAAAACAAGATAAATACAATAGTGAAGATTATAAAAATAACAAATATAAATGAATAACAATAAATGATATACAAGAAAGAATAATAAGAATAAGAAATGAAAAGAATAAAGGAGAATATTCAGAAATACTTAAAAAGTAAGAAGATAAAAGAAAAAGATGGTATGACATTCTTCAAGAAGTATATTCAATCAAAAAGAAAAGATAAAAGAAAAGACTAAAGAAGAAATTTAAAGAAAAACAAAAGACATTGAAGAAAAAGACATTAAAACAAATGAAGAAAGAATTAAAAACAAAATCCAATTAAAGAAATGAATGATAGATGTAAAATGCAAGAATAAAAAATAACAAACAAATTATAATAAAAATACGAGAATAAATATAACAAAACAAACGGAATAGGCAAAGAAAAAAGCAAATAAATGAAAAAGAAGAGAAAGAAAGATATAAAAGAATAAAAAGAAAGTAAAAAGTAGATGAAGATGAAGAAAGAATAAAAGTAGAAAGGAGAGAATATAAAAAGAAAGAAGATAAAGTGTAATAAAACAAAAGAGATGATAAAAGAAGAAAAGAAAGAAAAAAAATAAAGGATGCAAATTTTATTGAAACAAATAAAAAAGCTCAATAAAAAAGCGCAAAATTTAATGATGCAAAATATTTAGCAACATTTTTATTGATGCAAAATATTTTGAAATAAAAATAATTCATCATTTGATATTATTATTATATTTGATAATAAATTATATTATATATTAAATACATCATATTTCTTTATTATTTATCTTTCTTTTCTTTTTATTATTTCATATATTACATTACTATTCATTCATTTATTATTTATATTTCATTTATTAAATGAAAATGAAAATGTAAAATATCAATCAATTAAATATTCATGAATAATAATTTATTAATATTTAATAATTGAAATAACAAATAATAAAGTAACAATAATGATATATTCAATATATTCTTTATTTGATTTGTTCAATATTAGATTATTCTATTTCATTATTTTATTTCATTATTTCATATTCATTTATTATTTTTTAAAATCAAATAAACAATAATATTGATATTCATTCATCACATTAATTTAATATAATAAATATACGCAACATTTCACAATAAATAATGAATGTTTGACATTGAAAATATTGAATTATTCTATATTTTATTCAACATAAAATCAATAAAACATATATTTTGATAATACACAAATGAAATAATAAAGAAATATACAATACTCAAGAATTAATAAAAAAGAAATAAAAAGAATAAATGAATATAAAATTGATAAATAATAGAAGAAAGATATAAAAAGAATAAAAAGAAAGTAGAAGAAGAATATAAAAATAATAAATCACAAAGAGGTAATAAAAGAAGAAAAGAAGAAATAAAAAGTGTATTTTTATTGTAAAAATTAGAAATATTCAATAAAAGTGTCTAATTTAATGATTCAAAATAATTAATATTGTTTTATTGAAAAAAAATATTTTATTATTTTTATGTTTATTATTTATATGTATAACTTCATTATGATGTTTATTATATATTCAATCATAAGTGTTATGTTATTATTATAACATATAATAAGTGATGAAATATAAATGAAAATGATATGAATATATAACATAGATAGAATATAAAACAAAAGAATAATAAGAATAAATGATAAATAAATATAGAAATAATAATCAATGATATAATAATAAAATCAAAATATAAAATATAAAATCAATATAAAACAAAAGAGAATAAATATAAAATGAAAATAGATATAAATGATAATAATATAAAAATGATAAAGATGAATATTCAAATAATAAAATATATCTAAATAGAAAAGAATAACAAGAAGAAAATCTAAATAATATAAACATAAAAATAATAAAATAATAATAATATATAGGTAATAAGAAGAATACAAAGATATAAATAATATAAACAGAGAAATAAATATAAAAATACGATAGATAAATAAAATATAAAAACAAATAACATAATAATAAAAGAACAAAAATAAGGAATTATGTTGAATAAATGTTTAAAGTGTTATATTGATATGATATATAAATTTATTACAAGTTTTTATAAAAGATAAATAGATATAAATGATTACAGAGTCTGTAACTTGAATATCACTTTTGATTATATCAGATGAAATATAATAAAGAAGAATATTCTATGGATGCAAAATATTTTGATTCTTTTTTTGTATTTTATTTAGATGCATTTTTTCTTTGCTAATTTTCGTACCCTCATTTCTCTTATAAGTATGTTAATTATTCATTTTAACATCTCTATCTTTTTTCATTCGGGTTTTAATAAATTATTACACAACTTATATAAATTTATATC
>NW_001915051.1:0-2950 GCF_000208925.1 Entamoeba histolytica HM-1:IMSS
CCATTTATGGTTTTATATTTTATTCAAAATGTCATCAGAAATAAAAATGTTTAAAAATTATTCAGCATAAATATAATGAAGAATATTTATTTAGTACATTACTAATAACCATATTTTATTTATTATATTGGCAAATAACAATATTCTCCATCTTTCGTTTTTATGAAAAATATATAATTTCTTGTGTAATATAATGGTTGTTTGAAGTTGAAATAACAAACAATAAACAATATAAAAGATGTCTTGTTACTTTGAGTGTATGCATTTAAATATCAGAAAATATCGAAAAGAATAAATTCAATTTGTATGAAACAATGATTAATAATTTGGATTAAAATGTAGACAAGTATTGTAAAACACCAAAAATAGATTATATTGTCTGATTAGTCACAATGTATAAATCGTTATAAATAAATTATTTCATATAACACAATATGATAAAATTGAAATTAAAATAATCCAATCATTAAAACTATGTAATTAACAGAAAAAAATAAGTTTGTCATAAATATTAAATAATTAAAAATAATTCACAATACTACTTCTAAAAAAGAGAAATAAATCAAGGATATATTGAATATTTGATGTGTTTCATTGATATTTAGTCTTATTTGTTATGGCATTTATTTATAAATATTTTGAGTAGAAAAATTAATACATCTCATCAAATACAGTGTTTAAGAAAAGATAAAATGACAAGTATGTTTTTATTCGAATGATGCGAATAACTTCTTTTATAACCAATAGTTTGTATATTATTTATTAGTTCAATCAGTTTTACAGAAGATATTGAATGAAGATTTTTCTGGATGGATTAAGACAATACTAATGATGGATGTAATAAAGTTAAAAATAGTAATATTGATAGATTTGATGATATGAAATTAGAAATTGAATTAATATTAAACGTAAATTCTATACTAAAGATATTTCTTCTTCAATCGGAAAAGACTAAGCGATATAATCAATATATTTATTGAATCAGATTGTAGAATTAATATAACATGATTCAATCAATAATTGTAAATAGAATAAATGTGATAATAAAGTTACATATAATAAATGTGATGATATTACAATCAATGATACTATTGATGTTATTGTAACATTTGTTTTATCACTTTATTGAAAATACATTTAATAAGACAAATAGAAAATAGAGTATGATGGAGAGTGTAAATCATCAAAGACATTTATTGTTGAATGTTCTATACTTCCAGAATTTGAATATGAAGAAAATGGTATAGAAACTCGTGTAGTATTTTCAAAGATCTAGTTAAGATGATAATAGAAAATAAAATCACAGTTGGTAATCAAGCACCAGACATAACATTTAAATGTATTGAAACAAATGAAACAATTTATAATAATATAAGTAATATGAAATATAAAACTGTGTTGTTTGAAGTTATCTTAAAACTGAAGAGAATGTTTTTAAGAAAGACATTAAAACACAAGAAAGTAACAAATTATGTTCTTCAAAGAATCGATTAAGAAACACACATAATAATGTTGTACCTGTAATTCAAAGTATTACTGATGTTGTTATTTCTGATGTTCCATTTAGACATGAAATTATTACATTCATTGAAACAGATAAATACGTTGTATTAAATGTATTTCAGAATCACTAATTTTTAAAACAATTCAAATAAATAACAGAGATGATAAAACAAAATATGTGATAGAAAATAATATTACTATTTAATGCATGTTTAAAACACATGAAAATTGTAATTTTGAATTTTTTGAATTATTAAAACAATAAATAATTACACGTGGTGTATATATCAGAATCATATTGAGACTATTTGTTCATTAACTACTGAAAGTGATTCTAGTTATAATAATGACAACAAATATAATAATCATGACAGTGCTAATTGTAATACATCAATGACTATTATTAGTATTATTAATTTAGTTGTAGTATAAATCAATCACAATTATTTTTATTTTATCAATGTATTACATCTAACAAATGAATAACAATAATAAATGGTATAAAAAGTCAATCAAATAAATGTTGTAGTTTATATTCTTTCAATAGTTTAAATGCATGAAGAATAAATGAATTTAATACAATAAATAATATACTTTTATATTACCAACAATTTATTCATTCATCTTTTAATAATGTAAAGTAGATGAGAGCATAAGAGTGAATAAACAACATAAAAATGAACATACAATAAAAACAATAAAAAGAATGAGAAAATAATAAGAGTATAAAGAGTAAGAATTGAATATTTAGAAAATTAATTCATAGAACTGACACACAATAATAATCAAGAATATTTGAGGTGAAATTCATTATATTTTCAAAATGGATAATCATCTATTGAAATAAAACTACCAATCATGTTATAAGCAAGTATGGCTCATAAAAGAAAAGATAGAGAGGCACAATAAGATAATGAAAAGGATATAAGCAATAAAAAAAATAATAATAAGAATAATTAAAATAAATTAGAAATATAGTAAAAACCCTAAATATAAGTCATAATTAATAAAGAAATAGAGAGAGAATCAAGAGAAGAAGAAGGAGAAAGAAGAAGTAGACCGTACTCTTAGGATCATTTCTATAGTACAGTCAATCCATTATCCGTCTTAAAAATAACAACAAGACAATAGGATGAAGACTAAATAACCGACAGCACCAACGGGAGATAAACAGTTGGAAACAAATGTACAATGAACGGCTTGAAACAATCTAAGGAAAGAAAATTCTAAAGAAGGTTCAAGAGGTGATGTTAGGGTGTCTGACTATATTTTTACGAAATACTACCATTTTCATTCATTTTATTGATACTTAAACCATATGAAAATTTGCAGAATTGGCTGAAGCATAGCAAAAGAAATAAAGGATTTGATGAACAAATTGTATCAAAACATGAAATAATAATAACACAAAAATAAAGTACAATAAGAAATATAATAGATTCTAATG
>NW_001915051.1:3050-26445 GCF_000208925.1 Entamoeba histolytica HM-1:IMSS
CCTAGTTTAGCCGAGATTAATCACATCTCTTTAGCTGTTTAAAAAGAGTAATCTTTTTGTTTAACTTATCATTTATGTTTTTCTTGCAAAATGAGAAAATCACTTCTTTGTTTTATTTTTTCCTATTAATGTCTTCTCATCCTTCTTCTGCTTATTTCTTCTTTTTAATCATTTGTTTATTTTCTGTCTTAATTTTAAACATTTTCTTTTTCCTTTTTTCTTTATTTTATGAATGAGAGAAGAGAGTATTTCATTCCCATTATATTATTATGTTTAATTTTCTTTTAGTCTTAAAAACACTTTAGTACTTCCTTATATTACACCATGTAATATTCTATCATAATATCTTGCTACACCCTTTGCAGTTTTACCTAATACATTTCTAATTCAAATACACCGTCATAACCAGAAATAACTGGAAGTGTCGGTGCTTGAATTTGTACTAGGGTTTGTGTGGTGTTTCAGACATGCTACCTTCGATATAAGAAGACACACAAGAAACAAAGTAAAATAATAGTTGATGTGTTGGATTGTTTTAAATGAAATGATTAAATAAGAAAAAAGAAAACATAATAAAAGTGCTAAACAATAATCAAAAAGATAATTTCAATAAATAAGAGAATAAGTGAAGAAAGATATAATAAGATTAATGAAAGAAATAACAATTGAAAATAACAATATTAAAAGAAGTTAAAAATTATGTAATTAAAAAACAAAAAAAAATGTCATACAACATTGATTCTACAACAACAAAAAAATCAGTTATTAGAATAAATTGACAATATTGTAATATCATTAATCTTTAAAGAACAATAAACAATAAAAAACAACACAATCCATATTTAATTTTTTAATTTTTGAATTTCAATTTTTGTTTATTAAAAAAAAAATAGAGACTAAAAAGAACTTAAAAATTAAGAAAAAAAGAATTAATTATGGAAATTGCTGATACTGAAATTCAACTTTCAGAAAGTCTTCAACATTTACAACAAATGTTGAATGGATATAGTAATGGACAAGGAATTGTTACATCGAAATTTTTATATCAAATAAAAGAAATAATAGAAGCTTCTAAAATGGTTGTTGAAACTACAAAAATTATTACTCGGGAAATATTTTTAAAAGAACCAGCATTAAGAAATGAATTAGTTTCTCTATCTATTGAAATTGTAGATGCATATATTGCTTTAGAAAAATTAACTAATACATTAAAATATAATTTAATGGATGAAACAACTCCATCAGTTGTTATGTCTAGTTGTGAGATAATAGCATTAAATTCTGCAACAATTTTACATATTTTTAATGGTTCTTCATTTACTCGATTATTTTCTGAATCACATTCATTACTGTTTGTTATTTCTTTTTATTTTGTTATATAATTATTATCATATTTATCATATTTAGTGAAAAACTAGATCAAGTTACTCCTTCATCTATTACTAATTATACTACTTCAACTATCATCGCTGAAATAGCTGTACAACTCCATACTCATTTAACTCATTTATTAACTCAAGTTAATTTATCAACAGATGAACCACATCAATTACATTCTCTTCATCATTTATTATCAGATCAATATGCTACATTTATTTCTGCATTTGATGAATATTTAATTTCAAATAAAACAACAGAAAAAGCAGAACTTGTTTTTAAAGCTTGTAAAGAACTTTCAACATCTCTTAAGAATGAAATTCATTTAATATCACCAGTACATCCATTACCATCACGTCCATGGAAAGGAACACGTTTAAGAGCAACAGAACTTCTTAAAAGTGAAGATTTTGAAGGAATTACACCAATATTATTAAAATGGGATTTTCCTACACCAAGAGTATTACCATTAATTGATTCATTAGAAAAAGCAGTCCGTGCAGGTGCATATGATTCAGCTGATGATACTAAAGTAGAATTATTAGAATATTTCCAACAATTTGCAACAGGAGGAATAATGAAATATCAAGAAGATCCATGTAGAGAACAAACTGCAAAAATGTTACAATTAACACTTCATAAATTTGAATCCAAATATTGGAAATTTAAAGATAAAAGAGATGTTGGATTTGCATTAGCATCATTAGAAGAAACATTAGTACCATCATCATTAGAAGAAGATATAGTAATACAAGAAATTAAAGAAATTGGAGAATGTCTTCGATATGGTACATTAAATTCACTTTATCTATTACCTAAATATTCTGAAAAATTAAGATTTTTAGGAGCACCAAAAGTAACAATAGGAAATATTGATTCAATTCAAAATATATCAAATATTGAAGAATTACAAGAATTTTATAATAATTTACCACCATTACCTGATAATGATGCATTATTAGTATTAAAAGAGATGGTAATAGAATTAATAATTCTTGATATTTTATTAACATCACCTGATTATCATAATGAACAATTTGAATATTTAACTCAAAGAGTTGTTCATTCAGTTACTAAAATTACACGATCAAGTCTTTTTTTAGCATATCTTATTGAAAATCCATTTAATAGAGAAATTTGTTTATTAGCAGCTAAAAGTATTGAACAATCAATTACAGATATTGCATTATTTTTAAATGAATTAGTTAGAGTTAAAATAAGAGAAGAAAGAGATTGGGTTGTTAAACAAGATATTGTAAAATTTATTCGTGGTGTTGAAATAATAATGTTTTATAGTCAACCACCTCCAATTTATCATGCTTATAACTTAGTAGAAAATATTGTTAGAGATGCTGAAGCACTTCAAGTTTATCAATTTGCAAATATTTCAAAAGAAGTTGAATTTAGAATAAAAGAAAATTATGAAGAATTTAAAATTTGTGTTCATCCTAAAAATTGTAATTCTGATTTACTTTCACCTTCATTAATAAATGAATTTTCTTCTGCAATTGAACTTTTAGATGATACTGAAATAAAAAGAATTGGAACAGAAATATTAAAATTACTTAAAAAACATCATTGTGGTGATTTAATTCGTGTAAGTATTAATGTTGCTACAATGTGTGCACAACAATCGTGTTTGTCTGTTTTTGAAAAAACATATGATGGTATTACAAATGCAATGAAAGCTTTTACTTTAGATGAACAATTTTTATTTAAACAAATTAATGAAGAATTTGTAAGTAAAGGAAGAGCTGTTGTAAAAGATCAAAGTAGTATTGAAGAAATGTATAATGCATCTACTCGTTTAAGAAAAGCTTTAGATAATTGTTTTATTGTTGATGAAGTTAATCCATTACAATCTGGATGTAGAGAAGTTCGAGAAGTAATGTCATCTGTTCAAAGTGAAGTTGTAAAATTAATTGTTCCTGACGTTGAAGTTAAAAAGATGTATAAAAAATTAGATGAAATTAATCATTTAATTTTAATTAAAAATTGGACTGAAGCACTTGAATCAGAATTAGTAGCATTATTGACTATTTATCATGGTGATAAAGATTTAAAAGGAAGAATTATTACTACTTTACAATTACTTGAATTATTATTAGATTTCTTTGCTCAAAATCATGTTCTTTATAGCAAACTTGAAAATATTAAAAGAAAAATTGCAACTGGATTAATTTTTATTAAATGGGGTTATTCTGATATTGTTGATGTAATTCAAGAAATTAATGAAGTATTAGATGAACAAGAATAAAATAATCATTTAAATTTACCTTCATTTTTTTTTAATTTTATTTTTCAATAACAAAAAAAAAAACTAAAATATAATTTAGCAATTGATTGATTAATTTTATTAAAAAAAATACTCAAACTGTTCATATCAAGGGATCAACAAATTCATTTTTATTTTCTTGGTTTGTTGGTTCAATTGTTACTTGATTTTCTTTTACTTCATTAATTAAATTTTCATTGGATTTGTCATCTTTAATTATTTCTGGTGGAATTTGTTTTTCTTCTTTGTCATCAGTTTCAATTGTTGGTTTATTAATTTCTTCATTTTTCTGTTGGTTCAGATGAATCTGAATTGGTTGTTGTTTAGATTCTTTAGATTCTGATTTGATTATTACTTTTTCATTATATGACTTTCTTAATGAACTTTGTGGAATTGCTGGTAATTCTTTTGCATATGACTCTATTTTTAAATCTCCATTAAATTCTTCAATTGTTCTAACATCTGGAGTTCTACATGGTGATAATATTGATGTACTACTTGCTTTAGAACCACCAAGAGAAATAGGAGAAGGAGAACCTGTAACTGATACCTTACATAATTCATTCATTTTATTACGATACCACCAAACATTAAAATGTTGGCTTCCAATAAATTCTTTAATAAATTGTTTATGTGATTCATGTTTAATAATTTGAGGAAATCCTTGTTGGAATTGTGGTAGATCAATTGGTCCTTTAGAAATACAATAATTACGAACAAAACTTAATAATTTATCATATAAATGATGTTTAATCTTTTGTTGAACATCAGAACTAAATGAAACTAATTTTTGTTGAGGAATATTTTCAAGAGCACGTTCTCTTTCATTAAAAGTTTTAAATTTAATTATATCAGCAAAAGTAGCTTGAACACAACTACCAAGTGCAGAAGATAATTCAGCAGCAAATGGTAAAGCATGACGAATAACTGGATTTGTTTTTATAATTCTTTTTTCAAGAGTAGGATCAAATACACTTCCTTGTTCAAGTTGAATGACATCTGCCATGACACGAGTAATATCTTTCGGGATTTCAGTTCCATATAAACTAGGAACAGGAGATTCTAAGAATTCTTGTAATTGAACAGGAACAAATGGAATTAAAACACCTTGCCAAATAAAAGGATATAATAATGTTAATAACCCAAATACTGAACTAGTAATAAGTGATGCATTATTACCAACTAAAATGACAGAATTACCACTTAATAATGATGATAATGCACTTAATATAACTGGTATTTGAACTCCAACAAATAATCGAGGTAATGCATAATCTGCAATCATTTGTAAACAACATGCTGCCTGTTTATCTCCAGGTGCAAGAGAATCATATAAACAAGAACGATAAAATGTTCTTGTTGGAGCAGGTGGAATTGTTATAGAAAATGAATATTCTTTTAAATCAGGTGCTTCAACTGCTAAAACTTTATTTAAATAATCAATCATTCGTGATTTACTTGAAACATATTTTTCAGAAGGATTTCCACCATTTCTGAGATAAAATGCTTTAATATAATTGTTTTTAGAATGAAAATCCAATATTTCCATATCTTCTAACATTGAAAATAATGCATTAATATGAGGACATTCACTAACAAAGCAATAAATTCTATCAACAACAATTGGATTGGCTCCAATTGTATATATTTTTTGAATAACAGTTTCTTCAATAAAATCACTAGGAAATTGTAATAACTCTTTTCTTACAATACAAACACCTGAAATAATTAAAATTTCTTTTCTTTTTCTTCTTTTTATCTTTTTTATTTAAATAAAAAAAAAGAATCTTTTAACAAACAGAACGATGTTGATGTTTCTCCTGGAAGAATTAATAAATATTTTTTTGGTGCTTCAAGAAGAACATTAAGTTTATTTGTTTGTGTTGCTGTAACTCCTTGTGGTGCAATAAATTTAGAAAAGTGTTCTTGAAGATCAGCTTGTGGTGGATAACAAAAAAGTTTTTGGGCATCATAAGTGTATGACTTCCTCCAAAAACTAAATTCATCAGTTTTAAAATTTGAAGGAAGTCCCCATATAGAAAATGATGATACAAGATTCGATGATGTCAAAGTAATTGCTCTTTCTAATGGAGATGAACAAATATCACTAAGAGGAGCACTCATTGAATGTTCTGATGATATGAAAAGGAACTTATATTTTATGATCTTTTTTTTTTCTGGTTGAATTTTCTTTCCACAATTCTTTTTTTTTTGTTTTTTTTTTGTTATTGTAAAAATAACTCTACTTATTTTTCTTTAGATTTAATTAAAAGAATAATTATACCTATTTTTAAATTATTTATTCTTGCAAATAATAGAAAATACAATAAACTATCTATCAATTCATTAAATTATTTGAATGATTAAAATATTATTTTACTATTTAATCAATTAAATTACTCATTAATTAAATAATTGTTTAAATAATTATTTATGTTATTAAATAAATAAACAAAACACATTTTGTATTAAAATGAGATTTTAGATTTGATAATGTAATTCAAGTAGAATAAAAAAAAAAGAGAATCAAAACAGAAAATTTAAAAATAATTTTATTTAAGATATAAATTAAAATAACAAAAATTAAAAAAGAATTTAAATAACATAATTTCTAGAGTTGATTTTGATAAGGACAAGAACAACTGGAATGAAATTCTCCACTATCGTCGAAATATGTTGAAAGTGTATAACAAAGACCTTGTGCACAAGGTTGAGAAGATGATTGATAATGAGGACACATACCTAAACAAGTAGAAGAAGAAGAATTTGTTGAAGTAGAAGAAATATTATTTAAACAATCACCATATTGTTTGATACATTCCATACAACGAGGCTCTAAACATATTAGATGTTCTTGTTGAAGTTCTTGTTGGATTTCTTGAGGAGATTGAGAAGGAATTAATATTTGTCTTAATTGGTTATGTGTAAATGGATCATTTTGAGTACCTTGTAATAAAGTATTTGCATCAATTACACCATTGAACATTAATACATGAACTACTCTACTCCAAAATGTATCAGATGGAATATTTTGTGGAATACTATCTTTAGTTTCTGGTTGTTGTAATTTTGTATATTCATTTATTAAATAATCAATTAACTGAGTTAATGTTTTAAATCCAAGCTTTTGTTGTAATTGTTTTAATTTACGATATAACTCTGGTTCTAATCGAACACGACTCTCTTGTTGTTTTGGTCGCTTTTGAGGTGAAGTAGTGCTTTGCATTTGAAATGATTCGATCTTTTATTTTAATGGGTTTTTTGTTTTTTATTAAAAAATCTATAAGGAAAAAACAGATGCCAACCAAAAATCTGTTTTTCTTGTTTGTTTCTTCCCCTTCATAAAGTAATTTCTTTATTTTTGTTATTTCCATTTTTATTATAGAAGTTTTGTTTTGTTATTGAACTTTATTTTGGACCATTTTTTATTCTTTTTGGACCATAAAAATGTGTAGAAGTTGAACACAATTCAATATCATTTTCATACTACAATCTTTAATTGTTTCATTCGGTATTGATGAAGGTTTGTTGGTGAGTCTTGTACAGCGTCATCAATGGATTACAAATGAAATGGTTCAAAGAAGAAAAAGGAGTTGTTAAAAAAAAAATTAAAAAAAATTAAAAAAAAATTAAAAAAAGTAACTTAATAAAAAGAAATTTAAAAGAGGGAAATGAAACCAAATTTTATAAATTTATTTGCGATTGACCAAAAGTTAACAAATACAGGAACTGTAAGTTGTCCACGAAAAATGTCTCTTCATCGAACATTTTCACCAAATCAATCACAAACCCAATTAGGGTCATCATTAAAAAAATCAAATCCATATTCTATTATCTTTAATGCTGCAAAAGGAATTAATGAAGAATTTAAAAAATCACATAATGAAGGAGAAGAACAAAACTTATCACCATCACTTGCTGATGATGCATTTCTTGAAATTCATAGATCAACAAAATGGATAACAAATGAAAGAAAAGTAGCAGCTGAAAAAATTAATTCAGCATTAAAATTAAGAAAAAAATATCAATATGTAGAAGTACCAAAATTAATAAATTCAATTAATCATAGATATCTTACAAAAGAAGGAATTAGTGTATTTCCAGTACATTATTCTGATGGAATTATTCCAATAGAATTACCAAAAAATGATACAACAATATATTATGAACAAAAAGATGGAGTATTTCTAGTAAAATTAAAAGAAAATCAAGAAAATATATTTACACCTATTACTTTAACAGAATTTATTGAAGATTATAAAGAAATATTAAGAATAATTGATAGTGGACCAGCAAAAACATTTTCAATGGAAAGAATGCAAGAAATGCATCATCAATTTGAATTACATAAAATCTTTTCATTTGATAAAACAAATACTGGAAAAGATTTTTTTTCAGCAGGAAAAGTCGACACACATATTCATGCGGATAGTTGTTTTACAGAAAAAGAATTATTTAGATATATAAAAAGTAAATACGAAAATAAAGAAATAGTTCATGAAATAATAAATAAAGAAGGAAAAAAAGAAAAAGAAACATTAAAAGATATGTGTAAAAGAAAAGACATTAATATAAATAAATTAACATTACATAAAATTGGAGTAAAAATATATAATTATGATAGATATAAAGAAGATGATTTACGTACTGTATTTTTAAATATAAATAATATTATGGAAGGTGAATATTTTGCTGATTTAGTTAAAACAGAAATGAAACATTTAGAATTAACAAATTGTTATTTTGAATTAAGATTAAGTATTAATGGTAAAAATGAAAATGAATGGAATTTATTATCTCAATGGGCAAAAAAATGGAATGTTAATTCAACTCATAATAAATGGATTATTCAATTTCCTAAAAGATTTGTTGAAATTAAAGGAGATAATACATTATTTACATATTCTAATTTTCTTTCAAATTTATTTAAACCATTATTTGAAGTATCACAAAATCCACAAAATAATGAAATATTAGCAAATTTCTTAGAAAAAGTTTCAGGATTTGATCTTGTTGGAGATGAAAATGAAATTGAACAAATCATTGGTTCAGATACTTTTAATCCTACAAATTGGAATAAATCAGTTAATCCATCATATTTTATTTATATGTATTATTTATATGCAAATATTGTTTCTTTAAATATTTATCGTATGTCTAGAGGATTAAGTACTTTTGATTTTAGACCTCATTGTGGTGAAACTGGTCATTATTCTCATCTTGCTGCTGCTTTTTTAACTGTTAAAGGAATTTCTCATGGAATTAAATTAACTGATTCTCCAACATTAAAATATCTTTATTTATTAACTCAAATTGGTATTACAATGTCTCCAATGGCAAATCATTTAACTCAATGTCAATATAATCAAAATCCTTTTAATAATTTCTTTAAACGTGGATTAAATGTTACTTTATCATCTGATGAACCTCTTCAAATTCATAGAACTCAAGAACCTTTAATGGAAGAATTTGCTATGGCACAACAAACATGGAAATTTGAAGATGTTGATTTAGTTGAAATGTGTAATAATTCAATTAAACAAAGTGGATTTTCATTAATGAAAAAGACTACATTATTTGGAAATAAAAATGATGTTCTGATAAATGGAAGATCATTATTTAGAAATAGATTACTTGATACTGAATTTGCTATTATTAAAGCTTTAATTACTGATAACTCAAATAAAATTTTTGGTGATATTCCTGCAACAACTATTGATTTAAATTATAAAACAAAAGATCCAAAAGAAATTGATGTTATGAAAAAAATTACTTATTGGATGTTAGTTAGAGAAAAATATTTTGCAGAAAATTTACCTCAAGTTATGAATGATTCTATTCAATTAAATAATCCTACAACTCCTCAATTATTTTGTGCTATGTCTAATGGAATTTATAATATTTATAATACTCCTGATGCAATTTGTGATATTGATCATTATCATAATGCTTTTGTTTATTGTTTTGATTGTAGAAAAAATTATTGTAAACATTGTTTTAAAGAAGCTCATAAAGACCAATATCATTCTATTAGAAGAACTAAACATTTATCATATTATCCAATTATTGAATTTTCAGAATATATTAATGATTATAATGACCTTGTTAGATTTAGTACTGATGGTCCTTCAAGAACTTTTTGTTATAAACAATTACATTCTCGAGAACAACTCTTTATTCTTCATAAAATTCTTAATAACTCATTAGAAAGTCAAGAAATTAAAAAATTACCTATTGACTTTGAAAGAAGTACTAAAGTTGATACTGTTGTTGCTGCTTCTAGGTCATTTCATCCTAGAGATCTTCTTATGCTAATTTGGGATAAATTAAAAGAAGATGGAGATAGAGTTGTATTTCCTGAAATATCAATAAAAACTGAGTCAGGTACAAGAGTTTATAAACATGTTACATTAAGAAATGCATTTTCTATTTATCAAATTAAAGACTTTTCATTAGACAATTTGTCAGTAACATTTGATCCATCATTAATTCAAAGGTATGATTTATGGGATTCAAGAAATACTATTTTTAATGTAAAAGAATTAAGAGACTTATTTTTAACAACTACTAACAGTGTGGGTGGTACTTATTTTTGTGAATTCTTAAAGAAAACAAGATTTGATCAAGTTGAAGAACAACCTAATCAAAAAACTGAAATGCATATGTGTCTTTATGGTAGAAGAATGAATGAAATTGAAGATATTGCTAAAGTTATTGTTAAAAATGGATTAATTTGTCCTGAAAAAAATAATTTTAGCATTCAATTACCTAGAAAATATGCAATGATTAAAAAAGAAGGAAATGTTAATACTTTTGAAGAATTATTACGTCATATGTTTGAACCATTATTTGATGCAACATTAAATCCAGAAAAACACCCTGAACTTGTTACTTTTCTTGAAAATGTTGGTGCATTTGATTGTAAAGGAGATGAATCTGAATTTGAAGGAAAAATATCATTATCCTCATTACCTGTTCCAGCAAAATGGGATTCATATAAAGAACCTCCATTTGCTTATTGGATTTATTATGTTTATACTAATGTCCATGTATTAAATAATTTAAGAAGAACATTACAAATGAATACTTTTGATTTTAAACCTCATTGTGGTGAAACTGGAGATCCAATGCATAATGCTGCTGCATTTTTAACTGCTGATGCTATTTCTCATGGTATTACATTAGATAAACAAAATACATTACAATATTTATTTATTCTTGCTCAAATTGGTATTTCTTGTTGTCCAATTTATGATAAATTTTTATATGATATTATTGAACATCCTTTTTATAAATATTTTATGCGTGGAATGCTTGTTACTTTAGCTACTGATTCACCTATGCATACTCACACTACTAAAGAACCTCTTGTTGAAGAATATGCTTCTGCAATTAAAATATTTAAATTAACTGCTTCTGACATTGCTGAAATTGCTCAAAATTCTTTACTTATTTCTTCATTCTCTGAAGATACAAAACAAAATTGTTTAACAACTGAAGAAGGTGAAAATTCAAGTGTTCCTCAAACTCGGCTTCAATTTAGAGCAAAAATTTCTAAATTGGATTTTGATACTTTACTTAAATTTAATATCGGTAGATCAAATTTAACTGAAAAAGAACAAGATATCATTTTACAAGCATCAATGCATCTCTAAATTATTAATTCTCTTTTTTTAATAATATTTTAATATTTTTATTTTTAATTGAACGTCAAAAGAACTTTAAAAACTAATAATGTAAAACAGCAGACTACCGTTTTTCTAAAAATATTTATTATATAAAACTATAATTTAAATTAATATTTATTATAATTGAAAGAGGGATTTCATAAAAAATACTTAAAACAGAGGAGAAGTATTACTTTTTTTTTTAAATAAGAAGCTTCTAGAGAAAAAAAGAAATTATCGGAGATATTTAAAGTGTTGTTGAATCTGTTCTAAACATTAATCATAAACTAATGGCTGAAGCACTTTTTAAAGAAATTGATGTTAATGGAGATGGAGCTGTCTCTTATGAAGAAGTTAAAGCTTTTGTTTCAAAGAAGAGAGCAATTAAGAATGAACAACTTCTTCAATTAATTTTCAAATCTATTGATGCTGATGGAAATGGAGAAATTGATCAAAATGAATTTGCTAAATTCTATGGATCAATTCAAGGACAAGATCTTTCTGATGATAAGATTGGATTGAAAGTACTCTATAAACTTATGGATGTTGATGGAGATGGAAAATTAACTAAAGAAGAAGTTACTTCATTCTTTAAAAAGCATGGTATTGAAAAGGTTGCTGAACAAGTTATGAAAGCTGATGCTAATGGTGATGGATATATCACACTTGAAGAATTCCTTGAGTTTTCACTCTAAACTCATTCTTCTTTAAGAATATTGTTTTGTTTTATTTTTCATATTTTATTTATATAAAAGAAAAAAAGAAGAATAGACAAAAGTTAAATTAAATTATCAAGACATTTCTGAGCAGTGTTATAAAATGATAAAAATGCACCAATATTTTGCACCCATATTGATCTATTGACCATAAATTTGTAATTAACACCATTTTGGATTATAGTTTCTAAAATCTTTTTAAAAGCAGGACAAGAAACAAAGAATTGTGTTTCAATATCTGAAATATCAATAGATATTGATGAATGGAATTTTTTAGCTAATTCAATAGCATCATCAGTTGAAGAAGTTTCAAAAGTATTAAAATAATTAAAATGAATTGCTCTAATATCAGGGAATTCAGAACTAAAATCATTAGAAATATCAAATTGTTGTAAAACAGATGCGTCCATTATATCCATTCCTAAATAATTTTCATATGTTTTAAATTCATCATCAATACTTTTTAATTTTTGAATATCTTCTTTAGTTGCTGTTCCTAAACATTTTCCTGAAGAAGTTTTTTGAAATAATAATCCTATTCCTCTTTTTGGTGCTGTTATATCATGATTTAAATAAGGTAATAATAATGTTTTAATATCTTCAATATTTGATGTTGGTGTTAAGAATGTCATATTATATGGTGACATTAAATCATAAAATGTAGTTGAAATTGTGTCTATATTAACTTTTTGATTTAAATAAAAGTCTGGAATATGATAAACCATTGTTATTTCTTTCATAAATATTTCATGAAAGTCTAATATATATTTCCAATTTTTCCATATTTTTGTTTGATCAGTTTTCCATTCTGGTAATACGTGTGGTAATAAATACATATTTAATTCATATCCATAACTTATATAAAAACTTATTAATATTATTATCATCTTCATTTCTTTTTGTTTTTTCTCTTTTTTTTTAAGTTTTATTTTTTTAGTTCTATATAAATTTCATTTTATTTTGAAAATTTCATTTGTTAAATAAAACAATTGATAAAATTTATTATCACACTATTTTTGATGTATTTTAATGTTTTATTGATGTGTTGGGAATTATTCTTTAATTTTATCATATTTTGTTGAATAAATAAATTCTATAACTGCCTCTTTATTAAATTGAAACACATTTTCTTGTCTTTTTATTTATTGTTTTGTTTTGAGTCATAAATCAGTTGAAACTAAATGAATAATAATTCATTTTCAAAAAAAAACATTCTTCTTTTTGAATAGTAAAAGTTGATGGATAATATCTTTGATTAAATTATTTAATTCCTTTATTTCATTGATATTAATAAATTGAATTAAAAACATTGGATGAGACAAATTTATGGGTTGATATAATTCAAAGTCATTAAAAAAAAGCTATTATCAATATATTTGACATAAATGTAAACATATTCTATTAAAATATTTGTGTGATAATATTCATTCATCAAATGATTATTAATGTTATCTTTTATCTATATAAATAATAGAAAATAATAATTTAATACAATATTATTGTTTAAATCATTTAAAATTCATTTAAAAATGAAATATTTAATATTTAAACTAAATATCAATTCCATGAGTTAGAGTAGTTATGAAATATGAAAAAAAAACAAGATAGAGTGATGTATAAAATGAATTATTAAATATTAATAGAAATGAACCATTTAGTTATTGATATTCATAAATATTGTTTCTTATTAAATTACAATAAAATCAAATAATTAAATAAATAAACAATTAATTAAGTGTTAATAGAAATTTTCTACTATCTTATTTTTTGTTGTCCATAAAATAATAAAGAGTAACTTTACTTATTCATAGATTGATATTATTCAATAACTACAGGTGATTAAGAAAAGAAGAAATGTTGAATTTTTATTGTTGCTCAATAAAACAAAATAAATCTTTTTGTTTTATACATAAACAACTAACCAAGAATGACTTTAAAGAAGAGATTATGGAAATAGATTTTATCAACAAAAACAATTCTAATAATTTAGGATAACACCATAATACAAGGAAAAAACAAGTAATTAAATCAAATAAATTACTAAACAATATTTTGAAATAATAACATCAAATATCAATAACAAGTAATTTTGAATAATTGAAATATTAAAGTATTTGAACACTTTATTAAGTAGTTTGTTTAATTAATTGGTGATGAGATGTTAAAAGAGAATTAACCACAACTGTTTTTTATTGTTTTGTTTTAAAAATTGTGCTGACTAGAAGTATCATTTGAGTCAGTTGATTCATCTAGTTTACTTAGTTCATAATTCCTCACAACAACTATTTTCTTATTTCTATTTTTATTTGATTTTAGTGCTGAGTTTTCGCTTTGAGAAGTAGCTGAGGATTGGACTTCACTTGTTTGTTTTATAACAACTGTTTCAGTAGTATTATTCGGAAGATTAAGTTTTAATGACTTGCGTTTTAATTTTTCTTTCTTATCTTTTTTTAGTTTTTTTGTGATTTCTTTATGAGTAATGTCATTGAAGAGGTGAATGTCAATTAAACTCTTTTCATCAATTTTTAATACTCCACAACTATTCATGAATTTTCCTTGATAAAATGATGCAGAAAATATAGAAATACACGGCATTTTGATGTCAATTCCATTGACAAATGAATGTCCTCGAATTAGTGTTGTCAAATTATTCTCTTCAAGAAAAGTTTCTAATGTTTTCTTACCAAATACAACTGATATTCCTCGTTTAACATTCTCAACAAATCCTGAAGTTGTACTATTAAAATCACTCCAAACTAAATCACATAACATTCCATCCCATGGAATATCAGTTGGTCTACTAATTCGTTTTAATTGATCAATTCTTTGAAGATATGGTGATAACCCACCATGTACACATAACATTTTCTTGTTAATAACGGCAGAAAATGGATAAACATTAAATGTAGAAACAAATGCATTCCAAACCAACAAGTCTCCATATTTTATTAAGCACTCATTTTGAAATCCAAATAACCGATTCATATAAGCACATTCATGATTCCCTCTAATAAAATGAATATTATCTGGATATTTTATCTTTAATGCATACAATAAACATAACACTTCAACTCCATATTTTCCTCTATCAACATAGTCTCCAAGAAATAAATAATTTATTTCACCAGGATATCCTTCTCGAAGGAATATTCTGAGTAAGTCATATAACTGTCCATGAATATCCCCAACTACTATTATCGGTCCTTCTAGTAATAAGTGTGAACAACTACTTAACAATATTGTTCTAATCTGTTGACACAAATAACTACTTAATTAGTACTTTATTTTGTTTTTCTGCTGACCTACAAACTATATTGTAGTTGCTGGAATTATACTTGGTTTATTATATCTTGAATTGAATATATCCACAATTAATTGGTCAATATCAGGGATAAATGATGTGATAGGAACCATTAATTTACCTCGTTGTGCCATTCTTTTTTATGTTTTTTGATCATTTTTAGTTTTTTTTATGTTGCCTAACTTAGCCTTTTTTATTTTCTGTTTGAATAAATAATTTTTCTTTTAAGGAGATTCTCCTTTTTCCATAGCAGTATAACTGAAACAAATTAACTTGCAACCAATTAGGGAAGAACTAATTATAAAAATAATAGTTTGATTATTTTATGTCATTGTATTTATTTATTGTTTTTATTTCTGTTTTATTACTTGAACTTATTTAAAATATTGGTAATTTCATTGTACATATTCATAATATATATTTTTCTCTTTGAACAAACATTCCTGTTTTTTTATTTAATTTGTGTTAACTGAAAACGTTGATACTCTTCTAATTCTTTGAAGTTGAAATAAATTAAAAAAAAACAAGAATTGTTTTTAAGAAATAAAATCACCATTTATTCTGTTCTTTTAAATATTTTTTGTTTTAAATCACCTTTTTAACTCTCAAACTTTGCTTTGAAATAATATTTCTTAATTTTTAATAGAAATAAAATATGTCATTTCAAAAACAAGATGTGTGAAACAAATTATTCTTTGTAAGAAGAAAATTTTCACAAATATAATTTTTGTGTTGATTGGTTTTGTATAATATTTTTTAAAGAAATATTCCATTTTATTAAAAAACATATATTTGTGAAATTTTCATTCTTACTGTCTTTAAACAAAACATTAATGATAAAAGACTATCATATTATATTACACAAATACAATAACATTTTCAAAATTAAGATTTTTGTTTTATGTTTTTAGCAAGACAATAGAGATGCTATTAAATGTATCAACTTTCTTTTTGATATGTTTGTTATGTCTATAAAATATAACATGAATTATCTCTGTTATTACTAACATTTACAAAGAATGAATATTCTGTGTTTTTTTATAAATATAAGTGATTGTAATTCTATTATAAAAACAGAGCTTTGATTAAATATAATAGTATTATATAAATAATACATTCTTTTCATAATGTAGTTTGATAAATATAGTTAATAAAACAATATTATAATATAAACATAATATAATATTCATTAGAATAAATAATACTTTTTTTAATTCGTTAAACATAACATACTTAATTCATATTATTTGTAGTTGTATTTTAAATAATGTTATTTCTGAGAGATTAGAAGATATTACAATATTTCTTTACTAGAACAAACAAAAATTCCTGGTTATTACGACAAGTATTTGGATAAACTCTTCTTCTATTATTTATATAAAGTACATTTAGAAAAATTAACAACAAATTATTTAATTTTTTTTTTATTAATTCTTTCTTTAAAAACTTTAATTGAAATGATATTTTCAATAATTAAATCTATAATAAACTAATATCACTAACATTGGCATCTGTTAATATCCATCAGTAAATTTATTCTTTTTATTAGACTATGAACAAAACAACAAAAACACAATTATCAATGATAATCCATTAAATAATTTTTCAAATAAATAACAATTCGTGGATAATTAATGTTAGTTCTTACTATTCTGAATTTTTTCTAGCATTCTTACAATTTCATCTATCGTTATTCTTTCTTTTGGTTCTTGTTGCCATGACTTTTCAATAATTTCTTTTATATCTTCTTCTACTTCTTGTATTATGTTTGGTCGTTTACCTGTTGTGATTGTGTCTGCTATTAGCCATGGATGTGGATATAATGTTTTAGGAAATGGATCTTGCCATGTAATGATTTGTAACATTGTTATTGAAAATGAATATATATCTGATTGCATTTTGTAATGTTCTCGATTTAATACTTCTGGTGCCATGTATTTTGGTGTTCCTATTCCTTTTGTGAATGTCATATTTGTCATCATCATATTAATATTTCTTGCACTTCCAAAATCAGTTAATTTACAATTAACTTCAATGTTATCATCAAGTGATACAACAAGGAAATTATCTGGTTTAATATCTCGATGTAATATTCCATTTGAATGAAGATATGAAATTCCTTTTGCTCCATCTATCATAAATTTGATTCGTATTTTCTTTGATATTTCTGTGATGTTTCTTTTATTCATTATATCTTGTATTGACCCATATTTTGCATATTCCGTTACCATACATATTTTATTAGGAATAAATACTGCTCCATAAAAATGAATAATATATTCATCTCGAAATTTATCTAACATTGCTACTTCTTTCTCAAATTCTTTCTTTTTATCTTCACTTTCTTCAACTTGTTTCATTTTCTTAATTGCTACTTTATTTCCTCTAAATTCTCCAACATAAACAATTCCAAATGATCCTTCTCCTATTTTCTTTTCTTCTTTTATTTCATCAGGATCAAGTCGTGTTGATATTTCTGTTTCTCCTTCAATAGAAATACTTTTGATTGTTTCTTCTTGTGCTTTATTAAGTGTTTTACTAATTATCATTATTTTATCTTTGATTTTAGTTGTACATTTGATTGTAATGAATAATTCAAATTCACATGCATATCCTCCTTCAATTGTAATGACATTTGGGTTTGTTCTAATTGAATATTTCTCATTTTCTTCTTTACTACTTATTTGTATCTTCATCTTCTCTTTTTTATCATTTCCAATACAAATTAATTCTCGTATTTCTTCATTCACTTTAATTTCTTCTCCTTCTTGAAGTTCAATTTCTTTCTTATTTGTTAATATTCCATCTCCAAGTGATATGAATCTAATATTTGATTGTGTTATTTTGAATATTGTTGTTGTTTTCTCTCGTTCTTTCTTTTCTTTTCTCTTCATTATGTAATTAACCATCATTATTATCATTACAATTGTTATAATAATGATAATAACTATAATAATGACAATTATCATTATCATCCACCATACTACTTCTTTATTACATTCATTTCCTTCTTCATTCGTTCCATACCAAAATGAACATTTCCAACATTTATTATTCTTTACTTCTTTACATTTATTAATATCTAAATAGTAAATACATTCTTTATTTTTTAATATATATTCATCTCTACAACTATTACATTCATTCTTTATTGAACATCTTGTACAATTCTCTTTACATTTTGAACATTCTTTATTTATTAAATAATATCCTTCTGAACATTCTCTACATCCATATTCTTTATCTATTTCTCCTTTACATCCTTTAATTTCTGTTGTTAGTTTACATTCTCCTATCCAACTCATGAAATATCCATCTGCACATGTTATACATTTATCTTTTTGATTACATGTTGCACATTTTTCTTCACATTCTGAACATCCTTTCCCATTTCTATAATATCCTTTCTTACATATTCCACACCCACTTCCATCTGCTAATAATTGTAAACATGTTCCATTTAATTCGTTATTTGATTGACATGTTCTATTACTACTTAAATATTTATCACTAGAACAACTCATACAATATGTAGATGAACCATAACATGTTGTACAATTATCATCACATTTTGAACATTTCATATTTGTTGTTAAATAATATCCATCTGAACATCGTTTACATCCATATGTATTTTGTTCTTCACAATTTTCTATTGTTGTATTAATACATTCTCCTTTTGAATCAGGTGAATATGTTGTTAAACATTCAACACATTTTCCATTAACATATAACTCATTTGAACAATTTGAAATATTGGAATTACATTTTCCATTTTGATCTTTTATCTTTCCTTCTTCACATGTTTTATTTATACATGTATTATTATCTAATTGTTGGTTATTTTTACATTTTAATTTAATACCATCTGAATTACATATTGCTGATTCTGTACATTCTATACATGTATTATCCTTGATGTATTTTCCATTTTCACAATATATTTCTTCATTCTTTCCATTTTTATTTTCTTTACTTCCACATTTTCCATTATTTAATGTATATTCATTTGAACATGAAACACATTCATTTCCTTCATAATAACATTCTTTTTCTTTATCTTTAACACATGTATTATTTTCTATTTTATATCCATTTGAACATTTTAAACAATAATTCCTTTCTGACTTCTTACAATTATTCATTTCTTGACATTCTCCATTTTCATTGACATATCCTTCTCCACATTGATAACAATGTGTTTCATTTCCAATTTTACATCCACTCGGATTTTTAGTACATACTTGTATTGAATTAAGATAATATCCATATGCACATTCAATACAATGGTTTTGATTATTTAATTTAATACAACGTGAATTTTTTTGACATTTATTGTTTGAATTAAGAGAATATCCATTTTTACATTTAATACATTTAAATTCTTCATTTGATTTACCAGTTAAAATAATACAATTTGGAAATGGATCAATTAGTATTATATTTTCATCAATTGTCATAATATTATTATTACCTTTACCTTTAATAGTTAGTGTTGTTGGTGTAGAAGAAGCAGTGAAATAATAAATACAATCACTAACAAAAGAATTACAAGTGAGATTACCATTTATAATTAAATTGAATGGTGTATTTGATGGATTTGATAAATGTTTTATGTGGTTACTTCCATCAATTTCTAATGTATTTGTTTCTGAATTGTATTTAAATTGTGATCTAATACTTGGTTTTCTAATATTCGTAATTTCAAAATTATTAAATTTTATCATTTGTTTGTACTCGTTGATTAATGTAAGTGAACCTATTTTTAATAGAACATTATCATCAACACTAATTTGTTTAGCATACTCAAAGTTAAATAATGTAATTTCATGGTCAATATGAAGAATTGTATTGCTGATATTAACTATGTTAAAATTTACTGATTCTAAACTTGATTGAATATTAAGAATACATTCAGTTCTATTATCATCACATGGACAATGTGGATAATTAAATATATAATCACCTCTTCCTGAATATGATGATGGTGAATAAGTCATATCATTTAGTGTACAAATAACAGTTTTATTCAATTTAATTCCATTTGGACAAAATCTCATTAATTTCTTGTTTGATAGTAAATATGCTTTACCAAATCTCATACTAAGTCCTTTATCAAAGTCTTTTGGTAAATAATGATTATCTGATTTTTTATCAAAATCAAGTGCATTGTTATTATTAAATGACATCACATCAAAACATTGTTTATTACCACCTGGATTTATAATTTCAAATCCTTTATATGTTGGTGTTGTAGTTGTTTTGTAAAGATGTATCCAATTACTATTCCAAATAATTAATTGAGGTTGATTTAATGATGGAGTTGTTTTAAATTTAACTAGTTGTTGAAATGAAAGACTGCCATACCACATCACCTTTGAATTAGCCCCAAAAATAAATTCAGTGTTTGATTCTAAATTAGCATGAAATTCAATTTGAGAGTTTTCTAAAAACTCTACAGTAGACACATTTATCCAATAATTTCCTGTATTTATTATAGATAAACTACCCTCGAAAGTCATACTTTTACAACTTATGACATTTGTTGAAAAAGTATAATCATGTTTAAAAAGATATGAGTAGTTTTTTATTTTATCAAACTCCTTACATTGGAATTGCGTTTTTCGAGTCTGACTGTTAAATTCAACAATACAGTCTGAATTAGTTGTAATACAATCATATTCCTTACCAATAACATAGTTGACAATCAATAATATATCAATTAATAACATTAATGAATTATAAAGAATATGATATTATAAGATTTAAATTTTAGTATAAAACTTCTTTTTTTCCAGTCGTTAGATATGAACATTCTACTGAATCATTCTATTTTTGTACCGACTATAAATAGAATATTAAATAATACAATAAAAGATAAAGTCTTTTACTATTCAAATCAGCATGAAACTAAATATTCTAAAACTAAAGATGAAATGATAAACTTTTCCTTCTTCAAAAAAAAATTAACACTTCATAAGATTGTAATACTACATTCTTCTATATTTTTTTTTGGTTATTAAATCAAATTTAAATTTGTAAAAGTTGTTAAAAAAACAAACCAGGATCCAAAAACAAACCAGAACATGACAACAAAAAAAAAACATTATAATAAGATTTTTATGTATAAACCATAACTGATTCTTTCTTAATTTGGACTACAATCGTTTTCCATAAATTAATCCTATTCCAATAAAATACAATTCAATTAAATTCTCTTTGATATAACATTAGGTTAAGCTGTTGTTATTATTTTTAACAAAGTATCTTTTTAATTATTTTATAATAGTTTGTGTTGTTTATAATGAATAAACCACGACTATAATTCAAGTAAGATAAAGAACAAAATAGTCTTGAAACAAAAACAAACTGTAATAATATTTTTTTAAGAAATGCATATTGACTGACTTATTACTCATTTAAAAAGAATATCATTTTCATAAATAGTTTTGACTTCTCCAATGAATATATGTCTAGAAGCATATCTAAAAAAAGAAAATTATAATATGAGTATTAAGTCTATAATAAAGTATATTCATAACTTCCGTTTATTCTATTTTTATTGAAACTCTTAATTTTTATTCTAAACCTATTTCACTCAAAACAATTGACAAAACATCACCTTTAAATTATGATAAACAATGTATAATATTCTTTGATTTGAATAAATTATGTAAATTATTAAAAAAAGTTAATCACTAAGGTATTTAAAAAATAAAAAGAAAAAATTACTCTTTTTATTGCTTGGAGTTAATTTTCATATGAAACAATCACTTTTGAAATAAAAAGTTAATGTTTCATTAATCTAAAGACGGAAACAAAAACTTTGTTTAATAAAGTTTTGTTTAACTAATTTAGTGCTAATCAATAATATAAGACTTTAGTTGTTTTCTTGTTGAGTTAATATTATAATCCTTTCTTTTTTACAACCTAAAAACACTTAATTCTCTGTTTTTAAAAAATTATTTTTCATAAAAGAATTGTTCTTTATAACTTATTTGTTCTATCAAATAAAAAGTTTTGTATTTTATCATAGAATTATTTTTGGACTTTTTTAATACCCATCTATACTTATTTGAAATAGGTGTTTATTGGTAATTATCTTGACCAAATCATAAGTTGATAGTTTTTTTAATGAACAATATTGAAAAAAGAATGAAAATCTACAAAAAATATATTTCTAAGCATAAAATTTTCAATGAAAACGTTATTTATTAATTTTTGTAGAAGAAAAAGACGTACAAAAACAAAAAAACAACGGAAAAATAGGAAAATTTGAATGAAACAAATTGAGCAGGAAGCTATTGAAGGTATTATTGAATGTCGAGGTTATAGAATATTCTATTTATTAGTAATTGGTGTTAATAAAAAATAGCACTATTATGTCAGTGTCACACAACATTTTATGAAAAGTTAAAAAGTTGTAAGTATTTTATTCCATGTTAATGTAAAAAAAACAATAAAAAGAATATATTAATCAATTGATTATGTTGTGTTGTTTAAAATAGTCTAAATTCAAAATGTGTTTTTGTTCACTTCTCATCATTTTGATAGATTCAACAGTTATTGGTAATTCTATTTTAGTAAGCTTCATACATCGCATACATTGGAATGTTTTTAAAGACTTATTGAATTTGATTTCTTCTAAATTATCAAGATTGTTTAACACTAAATCTTTTAATGATTCTGGACATTCAATGTTTTTAAACTCACTACTACTGATTTCTAATCGTTCTACTTGATTTCCAAGATGTAATGAATGAGAAAAACAGTCTCTAATAATGACTTTCTTTGCAGTGGATTTATCAAGATTTAATTCTTGTCCTCTATAATAAAAAATATGAATCTCTTGACATTTTAATTTTTCAATTCCATCAAAGTCATGTGGTTCATATAATTCTAATGTAGTTAATTGTTCTAATGAACATTGTGGAATAGATGAGAATGTTAATTCTTTTAATTGTTGTAATTGATTTAAATTAGTAATATTTTCTTTAAGTGCACTCAATTCAGTTATTGTTGTTGGTAAAATCCATTCACATTGAACATCCATTGGTCC
>NW_001915051.1:26545-32303 GCF_000208925.1 Entamoeba histolytica HM-1:IMSS
AATACTTCTTACTTTTTTAATAACTTTAATATTATTTCCAAGTGAGAGTATTTGTTGGATATATTCTAATGCAACTCCTTCAACTATAATTTCTGGTCTATTTCCAATTTCTTTAAGAATTGAAATAAATTCTTCATAAACTTGTTTAAGTTCATCTTCTTCAAGTGGTGTAGAAGGCTCTTCTTCAAGAATGATTCTAACTAGACTTAATGTTTCTATATCTCTCAATCCTTTCCAATTCATTTCTTTTGCACAAATCCATCCTTGCATATCACCACCAAGAGTAATATTAAGTTTTTTTAATGACTTCATTTCATTGACATTACTACAAAGACTATCTGTTTTCCAATTACGAATTTTGTTTATAGGAATTCCTTGAATATTTCCATCAATATCATAATATTCGTAATTTGATTTTAATGATGAAATAACGTTGGTTCCTTGATAATTTGTCATTCCACCAAATATTTTTAATTCTTTTATTACATTGTCTTTATCTAAACATAAATTCTCTTTAAATGATTGTAGTCCTTCATTTGTTTTCTTGTTTATCATAGAAAAATTAACTAAATCTTCATAGCTTTTAAGGTATTTCGCTACATTCATTAAATAAACCATTTCTAACTGAGTCATTTTGAACAAATGAATAACTGAATGTTGATTTGACAGTTCTATAACTATACCTTGGAATAAATTAGAATACTTTAGAATTTATTCTTTCTATTTCTAGTTCTGTTATTAATATTGTTATACATAACAAAATAGTTTCATTTAATCATTTTATCATCAATTATCTCTTCAATTTAAACGTGTCTTATCTATCTTATTTTTTGAATTGTTTATCACTTATTCTTCATTTCTTGATTTATGTATGTGTAATATAATTTTTAATTGGAATATTTTTTGATAATATTGATATTTCATTGGTTTGTTGTTTGATATGCTTTTGTTAAATATAAAAAATTTTCACTATTCAGAATGTTACTAAAGTTTTTGTCAAGTCAATTCGTTGTGAATTGTGTGATTAATAAGTCAAATTCATTTGTTTGTTATTACTTCTTTTCATGTAAATAGTACCCAATGATTTATTTGTGTTATTCTTTGTAATTGATTTGCATTTCAGTTACATAAAGATTAAAAAGTAATATTGATTCATTTATGATGTTAATGAGTTTTATTTCACTAAAAAGAATAAAAGACTTTCCTAAGAAACAACTAGTTTTATCATTAAATTCAATCACTTATTTTGTATTTTGTATAACTTTATCTATTGAATCAAGCAAATTAACATCAACACAAATGAAACAAACAAAGAGAGTTAAATTCATTGTAATGGGTATAATTCATTCCACAACATTAGAGCCATAACCTAAATCTTATTCTAATAAAAATAGTCATAGTTTATTATTAATTATTTTCATTTTACATATATTTGAATATTTCATTTCTTAGCTTTTCAAATAAAGGTGTTTTAAATTGGAATTTCTTTATACTAAGTTACATCATAGATTGTTTTAACCATTGTATTTTCTTTTCTTCTTTTTCTATTTAATATTAAGACACTTCTTGTAGCTGTTTCAATAGAACTTATTCTTTCTTAAATCTTATAACAAAAAACATGTTATTTAATGAGCAAATATATCAACTCGTTAGTGTCATTCAATAATGTCAATTGTATTGGGGGTTCTAACTCATAATATTTATAGTATTTATAATATTACAAAACAACAAAAAAAAAGAAGAAAAATAATAAACATCATTTATTCAAGGTAATTAAAAAAAAATAATCTAATAATTATTTAGTTCATTCTTAATGCAAAACACAAATAACTTTCATGTTCTAAAAGAATCTTTAAACGCTTTATGCAAAATTGTTGGTTTATTTAACCAAACAAAAAAAGAGACAGAAGAAGCTAATACAAGAAAGTTTAATGAGCACGTAACTATAGTTAACCAATGCCTCCAACAGTTGTTTCAATGTTGTCGAGTTATACCAGATGCACAATCACCAAATGAAATGCTTAACACTTTAAACTACCTTAGCCAATTTTTATTAACATGTGTAACAACATTAATTGGTGAAAGTGTCACATTTTTGAAGAATGAAGAAAGTCTATTAAAAGAGCGTCAATCTGATGAGGAAATTGTACAAAAAATGCAAAAGCTTTACCAACAGATGCAAGGCATTATGCTTATTAAGGGTGTTGGTCCTAGTATCACTTCAATTTATAACAATATCATGACTGCTAAAGGAGATGAGTTAAGAAGTGAATGTCAAAAACTATTAACACTGCTAACTGAGTTAGACAAAAGTAACATCACTACAGTAACCTTACAATTTGGAGAAGATATCATTGACCTTCCACTACAAATTTTGGAGACTAAACAGACTGAAAAAAGTCTCAACAATGCCGACCAGAAAATAGTTCAAAGAGATGAAGAAAAAGAAGTTGATGACAATAAACAGAAACCTTCTCTAAGTACAAAAAACCCCCAGAAACAGGATAATATTATGGATTTAACTAAACAAAAAAGTAATATTGAAAAAGAAAGTAATACTGAAAAAGATCAACAAAATGAGGAGCAACAAAACAATGAAACTAACCAAGAAGAAGTTGAAGAAGAAGAAGTTGAAGAAGAAGTTAAAGAAGAAGATAACCAAGGAGACAAAGAAACGAAAGAGAGTGAAACCAATAGCCAAAGAAAATGTAGAGAGAGTAATTTTGAAAGTCAAGAAGGTGTGTCTCATGGAGACCCAAACATTAGAGGAGATAGTGAAACTAAAACGGGTACTACAGTCCCTGATAGATGCGATAGCCAAGAAGATAAAGGTAGTATTGAAAAAGTTAAACAAAATGAGGAGCAAGAAAACACTGAAATTAGTAAATTGAAACAGGAGTTAATTGAATGTCGTAAACAGTGTGCAACAGCCATCAATACAAATGCTGGTCTTAATGATGAAATCAAAAAATTAAATGAACAACTTGAAGAAGAAAAGAAAAAATCTGTTGATTATGAACAACTAAAACAAAAACAAGAGGATTCTGAAAAACAATATTCTCAAAGTCTTACAGAAAAAGAAAAAGAAATTGAAAGGCAAAAGGCAGAAATTGAAAGTCAAAAGGCAGAAATTGAAAGTCAAAAGGCAGAAATTGAAAGGCAAAGAAATGAAATTGAAAGTCAAAAGGCAGAAATTGAAAGTCAAAAGGCAGAAATTGAAAGTCAAAAGGCAGAAATTGAAAGTCAAAAGGCAGAAATTGAAAGGCAAAAGGCAGAAATTGAAAGGCAAAGAAATGAAATTGAAAGTCAAAGAAATGAAATTGAAAGGCAAAAGGCAGAAATTGAAAGGCAAAGAAAAAAAATTGAAGAAAAAGAAAAAGAAATTAAAGGCAAAGAAAGTACTATTGAAGACAAAGAAAATGAAATTGAAAAATTAAAACAGGAAATAAATTATTTGAAAAAACCACTTGAGCCAGAGGTTGTATTTTGTAATGTTCCAATTTCTCATTACGTCACTGGGTATCAAGAAGTAATAGAAGTGAATCATAAAAAAATTGTTGTTCCAATTAGTATTGGACAACCAGAAGGTGTTAGATATCAATATGATAACTGTGGAACACCAGTCAATGGGAGAATGCGAGATTTAATCGTTATTGATAGAACGGAACAAACAGAATCCCTTCGACGACAAGGGAATGATATTATCCAAACTGTTTTTATTTCTCAGCCTCAAAGAAACACAGAACTCCAATGTTCCATTCCATGTATTGATGGAAGAAGTAATATTACTGTTACGATAATAAGACAAGAAGGTATGCAAGGACCATATAAAGGATATGGAATGCCAATTGGAACAACTGGAAAAAGAGGTGACTTATATCTAATTATCAAATTTAATTAAATTTTGGATTTACAACTTGCTTTTAAAACTTTTTGAAAAAGTGTTTTTTATTGAATAATGACTCAGTTAAAAGATGATGAATGGTTTAGAATAATAACTAATAAATAGTACAAATAAACGTCATCAAATAAAAATTAGATAATTAAATATTAATAGAATTGTTATTTATTCATTACTTATTGTATATTCACCAAATTACACATCATTAAAATGAATAAATCATTTTATTTTATTTCTTTTATATTATTGTTTTTTCTTTTTTCTTCTCTTCATTTCTTCTTTTTATCATTTTCTTTGATTTTTATTTGCATTTAAATGAACTTCTTCTTTCTTTATTTTCTTATTTTATGAATGATTATTTCATTACTATTATAGTATTATGTATAATTTCATTTATTATTATTATTTCATGTTATCTTATTTCATTATTTGTATTATTATTTATTAAATTTCTTATTCAAATACTCATCATAATCATATAACAATTGATAGTTTAATGTTTAAATTTGTATTTAATATTTGTTTGTTGTTTCTGATTTGCCACTTTAAGTCTTCGTTTTTTTATTCAAAAGCAAATAATAAAAAAGAAGAATAAAAATAATAAGCAATTAATTAAGTGTTAATAGAATTAGTTTTTATTATTCCTTATTTATTTGAAACTATCAAACACAATCTTCATCTAGAAATATACTGCATATGTTTGATTATGATAAAACCATTATTCCATTACAATTATCAGTTTTTAATAATACTGTTTTCAACTTTATAGTGTTAATTTTCATTTTCAATTATTTAATTAATTTAATACTCTTTATATTTATTATTCAATTGATTACTTCAGTTCTTTTGACATTTTTTATTTAATCTATTCTTTAATTCTTTATTCTTTTTTATTCATTTATCTCAATTCTTATTGTGATATACATTATTCATATCATTTATTAAACTAATCTTATTCTTTTTGTTTATTACTAACATGTTATCTTTATTCTTGTCTTTTATTTTATTACTTTTATATATGTTGTTTCAATGAATATTTCCAGTTACTTATTTTCATTATACTTAAATTTAATTCATTTATTGTTATAATGACATTATCATAATTTCTATATCTTTCATTCCACGAGGTGATTTGTTTTATTTTCCAATTTATCTTTATTTAATATCACCTGTGTTTCATATAATATTTCCAATATTCTAAAGTAATATCGTTATTTGGGTATATTTCATTTTTTTGTTTCTTCCTTATTTTAATTTTCTTATTAGAATCAAACATGATTTTATTTGTATTGATTCTGATTATTTCATTTTTATTAAATTTAATTCTTTATTCATAGTCATCATATATTTTAGGTACTTTATTCTTTCTAGTGATTTGACTTTTATTCCTTCTTCATCATTTTCTTTTAATTTCATGATGTACTTTATTCTGTACCATTTCCTTCCCTTGACCAAATCTTCTAGTTTATTTATTTTCTTTAGTATTTCTTTTATTTCATCAAATTTATCTCTTATTATTTGATTTTGGAGATAGAGGTGCATAACCATTGAAATCCTCTTCATATCATCTTGCACATCCTGCATTCTGCTTCATGATTATACACATCTATTATTAATTTCCATTATTAATCGGTCAGCTTCTTTTCTTTGAAAGTAGTAATTAATATTTGTACATTTTTCTACTTTCATTTCTTTTATATTATTGATGAGAGTGTTAAGGTATTCTTCATCAATTTCTGTAGAGTTATTTTTTATTATGATGTTTTTATTATTGAATTACACTCTACTCTTCCTTCCATTATATCATTTACTTTCATTTTAATGTACTTTTTAGTATTGTCTTTTATTTTAGTGATA
>NW_001915050.1:0-6549 GCF_000208925.1 Entamoeba histolytica HM-1:IMSS
TTTTATTTCAGAAGAATGAGAATGAAATATTATTATATTATCACAATGAATATTATATACTTATTGAGTCTGATTGATTTAGAGATTTTTTTGAGAAATGGATTCGTTAAATCAATACTAATGAAGTACAATATGTCTTTTTTCAATTTCTTTCTTCATTCATTTCATTTCTCTTTTCATCAACTCCTTCTTTTTAAAATTATCATTCAACATACTTGATATCATATACTTCATGTTATAAACATATTATTTCAAATCATGTTGTGGACATATTATTTTTATATTTCTTTTCTACCATGGTTACTCAAATGTATATTGAGTAATTCGTTAAATATGTATTTCAACATACAATAAAACACAAAGAAATGAAATATCTCATCTTTTGATGAATGATTCAGATGATATTCTTTTTTATGAAATATTTTATTTTTGAAACAAACAACATAATAAATTATCAACAAAATAATAAGAGAGTAATTTGAATTGTGGGTTTGTCTCAAACATTCATTGAATATCAATTTCATTGTTGATTCATCAAATTAAAAGACAATTTCAATTTCAAATTATTATTTTTAATATGTTTCATTTCAATCCATGTGTTTTTGTTGATGAATGAAATAAATACAAAAGAGTTTCAAACGTTGAAAAGAATAAAATAAAAAATACTAAAAAATAATGAGAAAGAAGAGGTCGAAATAAATAATAAAACAATATTTACAAAACAAATATAATGAAAAATATGTCATTCAAGAGTGAAGTTAATTCAATAGTGTAAATATTAAAAATGAAATTATTAATGATGTTAAAACAATATATTTACCAACAGTTTGTTTGATTAATTCTATTATTTAAAATAGATTGAGTGAAGTCAATTGACAATAATAATCAATATTATTTATCTTTTTTATTACCTATTTAAACAAATATTTTTAAAACCATTTAATTAAAGCTTTCATTTGGTTATTCGGTTTTAGCAAATAACACAACCTTCACAATTTTTATCTAATGTTATTTTTTGTCCATTAACTAAATCTGTCTTTCTTCTTTTAAGCTCAGCCTTAATCTCATCCTTACTCTTTTTTGTTGTTGATTTTTTCATAATACCTTCTATTATATCATTTGCTTGTTTAAGTTGTTTATATCCTTCAATTCGTACTTTATACCCCGTTTTCTTTTCATCATTTTCTGATTGAATCATTATGTCTAAATATTCATTTGACCCTGTAATTTTATCATTTAATGCTATTGCAGATAATGTGTTAATACATTCTACAATTTCTACTTCTTTATCATAACATTCCATCTGAATTTTGTAATAATCTTCTTCTAACTTTTTTAACATACTTTCTGCACTAGCCATTCCTTTTTTACCTTCATTATATCTCTCAAGTACTTCTTGTGCTGTTTGTTGTTCTTTCTCAATTACATAATCAAATCTATATTTCGAGTTTGCATGTCGTGTATAATGACAACCACATACATTACAATAATCATTATCAATGCAAGCACATCCATCTTTCACATCTCCTGCAATCCCACATGGATAATGACACGTTTTATTACATTTTAAACAATTAGTTACATATTCTCCTCGTTCTAAGTCAATCTTTTTTTGTACCGTTATGTTTACAGTAAAAGTAAAATTTTCATTATTTTTAACTTTATCCCGATTTAAATAGAATTGTTCATATATCTGTTTTATTTCATCCAATTTTGATAAACCATTGTTTAATGATGTTCTTAATCCTTCAAGCTGAACTTTAATACGTTCTCTTCTCTTCAACACTTCTCTAGATTTCTCTAATGATATTCTTGGTAGGTTTAGTAATTTTGTTATAAAGTCATCAAAGTTCTTCATACCTAATTTCCAAAACATTTGTGTAAATTCATCTTCTGTATTATCATCATAAATAGCTGAATTATTAAATTTTAAATACCACGGGTTATCTATTTCTGGAATAATTGTACTGAAAATGCATTCTTTTGATTGTAATGCATTTATAACTTGTGGTTTTTTACCATCACAAAATGTAAGCATCGCAATAAAATTCTTTTTCACATCTTTCCCAAATAAATCAATAATATTCCCGAATATATATTTTTGACTCGCTGTTAGTCTTACGTTACTTGATGGTGCAACAAAACAAATAGCATTTAAATCTAATACTTTTGTTTCAAATGCCTCTTTTATTTGTTTAGTAATTTCTATATCCCATGTAATTCCTCTTGTATCTCCAAATCCTGGTGTATCTATTATTTTGATTGGTGGTGTTCTTTTTGTTCTTTTAATATTATAAATTGTTACTTGACTTGTTTGACTTATAGATTGATCCTTATTCTGTTTTAAATTATCTTCATTTATAATTATATATCTAAAGTCGTCTGTTATTTTTATTCCATATAATGCATTTACAAAACTATTCAATAATGTAGTTTTTCCACTTCCTGTTTGACCAACAACTAGAATAGCAATAGCATCACTCTCATCTTTTTGATTAAATGGTTCATTTGGATATAAATATATTTTCAACATTCCTTCTTCATGACTTTTCAATCTTATACTTCCTTCAATTGGAATATTTGGTTCAAATATGCATGTGTTATTACTCAGTGAAATATCAGAAGTGATACTATTAGTTAAAGAATTGCCAGGTATCGTACTATTATTTGGTGAACCTAGAAGAGATGTGGTAGTACTTGGTTCAGACACACCTGTAACTTCTGTTGTTATATTGATCTTATTGTTATACAAAATAGATGTTAATTTTAATGATTGTTCATCATCAATTGGTATTTTAAATCCTTCTAGATCTTCAAACACAAAGTCTTTTGGAATTTGTTTTACATTTTCAATTTCTTTTCTAACATCTGAAAGAGAATTAGTCTTGTTGAATTGTTTTTTTATCAGTGGTTTCCCATTCAAACATATTCCAATTGTTATATCATTTATTTCTGGTATATTTTCTTTTTCTTCTTTAAGATTAATTTCTTCATTATTTATTATATCTTCTACAGTAAATTCTTCTTCTTCATCTCGTTCAATTTTGTCATTGTCAAGTGTGTAGAAATGTGCTGATTCTGGTATATTTTGAACTAATGTTCTAATAATGTTTATCGTTGTTTTATTGTCTATTTCAATAGTGGTAAGTACTTTATCATTTATCTTTATTCTTATTCCTATTTTAACTTCTGTTCCTTTAATATTTATTATTCTTTTCTCATCAATTACATCTCCTATAGTATAACTCTCTTCATCGTTTACATCAATTAAATCTCCATCTTTTGTTAAAAAGTGTTGTGAGTCAAGCATCTTTCCTTTTATTTTCTCTCTTGCGATTTTCAGATTGTCTTGTGAATTTAGTGGTTTATTTGCAATGCATTGTCCATTCAAGATAAATCTTACTATTACTCTTGACATTTAATGATTAACAAGTTTGTTTTCTTGTTTAAATACATACCATTCGGTAAAATAGGTTATTTGTTTAAATGTGTTACTTCTTTTCTGATTGGTTGTTTCTCATAAACATCATTTGTTTTGATACTAAACACCGTTTTTAACATTTTATTTCATTTTATTTTTATTTATTTCGGTATATTTTTATCGTTAATTACATGTTTATGAAATAAAATTACAATAAACTTTTCGTCAATGTAAAATTATAATGTTAATTATTTCCAATTCATTCCTTTTTATCCATTTTTGTTTTCATGAATTTCTTTAAATTAAAAATAGATAAAATCAATCGAATCATTTCCTATTTCATTCCAACTTCTCTCACACTTTTTCTTTTAATTTTATCGTTATTCTTCTTTTATTGTTTCACCGTTTCAAACAACATTGTTCTGAAAATATAATAACATCGAATGAGGGTAATGATTGTGGTGTATAAAAATATTTTCATTTTTATTTCAATTTTTTTCAATTTCATTCTTTCAATTCTTATCTTTCGTTAAAAATAAAAAAACAGGAAATAATACAAAAACATTAAACATAACAACAAAAGACAAATGGTAAAAGAAAGTGTGTATTTGTATTATCTGTATATTCAGAAATACATTAATAATCACATTAAACTATACCCCATTAATAACTATTATATCATCAATAATTTCAACAAAAATAACACAATAAACCACAACAAAATAAGAATAAAATCATATCAGAAATAAAAAGAATGAAAATAAACAAATTAAAGAAAATAATTATAAAATTAATAAATGATATTTAAATGAAAGAAAATAGAGAATATGTAATAAGTACAAATGGTTCATTCATTAATAAGAAATTAACAATAATAAAATAGAGAATATTGATTATAAAAAGAAATATATTTCTCAAAACAGTAGAGATACAAAAAGAATAGATATGAAATAAATATTAATTCTAAAATACTCATTAATGTTTCATTAAATTTATCATTTGATTCTTATCATATTCACTTTTTCTTAGTTTTTCTCTTTTATTTTTTTTTTTTTTTTTTGTCTTCCGTTATCTCTCATCTTATTGTGAATATATAAAATACATTGAATCTCTATGTTTTCATTTGTTTAATATATTTATTATACTCTTTTTGATTTTATCTTTCACAACTTTCTTCTTTTTTCTAACACTTCATTATGTTATTGTTACACTATTTATTCATATGATATACCAAGATTTCAAATGTATTTTAATTGAAGTATAACACATATAACTTTAATAACTTGTTAAACATTATCTGACACTATTTCTACATTAAAAGTGTTTGTTTGTATTACTCATTTTAATATTGTATATTTGTACAATTAACACAATAATTAATATTTTATTATCATTTCAATTATATTCAACAAGAAAATGAATAATAATATATGTGAATCAATTAACTTCTTTATTATTGAATTTGGCTTACTACGTATTTTTAAATATTCTTTTTAATGTTAAAATAACTAATGAACTTTCAATCACATGTACAATCAACTATAGTTAAGTTTGTTTGTTTTATTCGTTGTTTATTTCACGTTTTATCATTTATTAAATTTTCAAATACCATTATAGACACATATTTGATGATTGTTATATTACAAATAAGTGAATATCATAAATTGTACAAGTGACGGGTTTTATTTGTTGTGTAAGATATGAAATGAAAATTACATAACTACAAATAATGATATTCAATAATGTTTATAATTGTTACTAACACAAAATTATTCTTTTTCTTTCAAATAATTTTAAATAAAATAATGATTTTCAGACTTTTGTTCATATTTAATTCACTTTCTATTTGAAATTATCAATTCATTTTATTTTCTTATTTGTTTATTTTTTCATTCACAACATACATTTAAATTCAAATGAAAAATAAAATCATTTTATTTCTATCATATTTTCTTCGCTTTGTATCTTGTGAATTCTGAAAATAATCATATTATTATAAAAACAATAAAATGACATATATACAACTCTTCTTATTTTGTCATACACATTTGAATTTATCAATATGTATTTCGTTTTTTTTTTCAATGGATGTGTCGAATTATATTTTATTATTATAATTACATTTTTCAATTAAAATTAAATATTATTGACAAATAAAAATAATGTTTTATTTATTAAAATAAAAAGCAATTCATTAAATATTAATAGAACCAGCTTCTATTCTTCCTGCCTCAGCGGAGACTAATCCCGTCCCTTCGTCTTCTTCTAGCAGCTCTACGGAGTATATTTGGTTGTGATTGAAACAGTATTCCATGACATCCATCATGTTTTTTATTACATGGTTTTTAACTTCTTTCTCGATGTCAATTTCAATTTTTAATTCTTTAATTAATTTATTACTTTCTTTATTTATTAATCCATTTATTGAAATTACTACTGGAATTATTTTGACATCTTTTAACTTTTCTATTTTCATTAGAATATTCTTTAATTTCTTATACATATTTCTTTTCTTCAAATAGACTCAATTAATATTGTGATATTCAACAATAGTCATATCAAATAATAGACCAGTTTTGATTCTTTTTATCTAATACGTATATCTGGTATTTTGTGGTATTGTCATTCACTTTTATGCATTATTTGTTTGTTCCATATCATTGTGATGTCTTTATATTGGAACATTGTTTCATATGGAGGTTTTTTATATTGTTTATTTCTTGTGTATTTTCTTATTAATCAATATTATAATACCATTATTGTCATGTTTTTCCATTTGTGATTTTTTATGACTAATACAAGATAGTAAGATGTGTTCTACTGTAGCTATCTTGTCTTTACAAAGTGTTGAGTATTTCAATCTTTCATTTTTCATTATTTTTGATTTTCTATACCCACAAAATATTGCTCCATCATGCATTTTAGTTAATTGGAGAAATGCATTCTTTTTAATATTGATGGATTTCCATGCTTTCACTGTAGTAGTTTTATCTACTCATTTTGACTCAAATCATTTTCTAAAATATCCACTAATTTGATGACACTTCCATTTTTTGATGTATTTGTCAATAATTTATTTATTTCTACTACTACTTCTTTTTCTTTTTTCTTTTCAATCCCTTCATTTA
>NW_001915050.1:6649-28119 GCF_000208925.1 Entamoeba histolytica HM-1:IMSS
ATGATTCAATTACCCATTCGTGGTTGACAGTGTCATATGTTTTCTTAATGTCATAATATGACTCCACATATTTTGGGTATTTCTATTCTTTCTGCTGCTTCATCATATAGCTATTTATTATTCCTTCTTTAGCAGCTAAAGATTGTAATTTACATCCCAGTTGATTATTACTAACTTTAAATGATTCACAATTCATGTTAAGTCTTCTGTGAATCTTCTCTTTTAATATGGAGGTAAATACTTTCATTATTACGTTTGTACAACTGATAGGACGATAATTAGTGACGTCGTTCCTATCACCTCCTTTGTGGATTAATAAAGTTCTTCCACTTACCATGTCTAATGGGATGTTTTCGGGGAAGTTTAACCATTCATTGAAGATACTAAGAATGGCTTCTCTTGATGATGACATCCTTTTCCAATAATACCCATATATAGTGTCTATTCATTGTGCTTTCCAGTTATTTATTTTCATTATACTTAAATTTAATTCATTTAATGTTATTATGACATTATCATAATTGAAATATCTTTCATTCCACGAGGTGATTTGTTTTATTTTCAAATTTTCTTTATTTAATATCACCTGTGTTTCATATAACGATTTCCAATATTCTAAATTAATATCGTTATTTGGGTATATTTCTTCTTTTATTTCTTCCTTATTCTAATTTTCTTGTTAGAATCAAACATGATTTTATTTGTATTGATTCTGACTATTTCATTTTTATTAAATTTAATTCTTTATTCATTGTCATCATATATTTTAGGTACTTTATTCTTTCTAGTGCTTTAACTTTTATTCCTTCTTCATCATGTTCATTTAATTTCATGATGCACTTTATTCTGTACCATTTCCTTCCCTTGACCAAATCTTCTAGTCTATTTATTTTCTTTAGGATTTCTTTTATTTCATCAAATTTATCTCTTATTATTTTATTTTGGAGATAAAGGTGCATAACCATTGAAATCCTCTTCATATCATCTTGTAGATAATGCATTCTGCTTCCTGACATTATCCATCTATTATTAATTTCTATTATTAATCGGTCAGCTTCTTTTCTTTTCCAGTAGTAATTAATGTTTGAACATTTTTCTACGTTCATTTCTTTTATTTTATTGATGAGAGTGTTAAGATATTCTTCATCAATTTCTGTAGAGTTATTCTTTAATATGATGTTTTTTATTATTGAATTACACTCTACTCTTCCTTCTATTATATCATTTACTTTCACTTTAATGTACCGTTTAGTGCTTTCTTTTATTTTATGTGATATTTTAATATATTTAATAAATTCTTTTTCATTATTGACATTGATGTTTATTGCTTTTATTATACTTTCTATTTGTTCATTTCTTAATTTCTTATATAATTTCTTATTTAACCAATTAATTCCAAAACAATACAACACTTCAATTAAAATTCTATTTCTTTGTTTTGTTGTATTTCTTGTCTGATTATCATCTCTTGTTTTTTGACAATCAGTGCTTTGCTTTTCTCTTCGATCTCCACTACTGTCTTTTTCATAGGAGTAGTTTCGTTCATCTCCATTGTTCCTGATGATGCTTTCCTCAGTACTGGTTGTGTATTTATCACAAGCGTCATCGTTTTCTTCTTCTCCAGTTCCTTCTGTGAGATAAAATTTTCAATATCATCTTGTTGTTTTGATATTATTTGTTTTTGTGTCTCATTTTCTTTTTGTGTGTTGTCTAATTCTTCTCTTGTTATTTCTGCAATTTCTTGGTTTTTAATTGCAATTTTTTGATATTCAGAGATTTGTTTTTCTTTATCTCTTATTTCTTTCTTTAATTCTTTAGTGTTTTCCTCTATCATTTCAATTTTCTTTTCTAGTGTGTTTGCATTTTGTTCTAGCGTTTTGTTTCTCTTTTTTAGCTTTTCAATTTCTTCCTTCATTTCTTCATTTTCTTTTTCCATCTTCTTTTTATTAGCTTGGATACTTCGGATTTTTTCTTCTTTATTATTTACTTCTGTGATTTTTCTTCCTTCTATCTCATTTATTTTTCCTTGTAGTTTTAAGTTTTCTTCTTCTAATTTTTCATTTTCTTTCTTCATTTCTTCATAATTCGTTTGAATCTTTCTATTTTGTGTTTTCATTTCTGTAATTTCTTCTTCAAATTCTTTCCTAACTATTTCTTTTGCTTTTCTCATCATTTCTTCTGAGATAGCTTGTTCTTCTTCCATTCTTTTCATACTGAATTCTTTAACTTTTTCTTGTAATTCAGTAATTTGATTTTTCAGTGCAAGTATTTCTTCTTTATCTTTTTCTTCTTCTATCTTTTCTTCTTTATTTTTTGTTTCTTCTTGTATTTTCATTATACTTTCTTTGTTATTTATTATTCTTGCAATTTTACATATTTCATTCATTTCTTTAATTGGGTTTTTGTTTTTAATTTCTGCTTCTATAGCCTTAATGTCTTTTTCCTCCCAATCTTTTGTTTTTTCTTTAAACTCTTCTTTCGTTTTTTCAATTATCTTTTTCTTTTTAATTGAATATACTTCTTGAAGAATATTATACCATCTTTTCCTCTTACCTTCATATTTTTTAAGTATTTCTTCGTATTTTCCTTCTTTCCATTCATTTGTTATTTTTTTTTATTCTTTCTTGTATCTCTTTTATTGTTAGCCATTTATATTTGTTATTTGTATAATCTTTATTATTATTGTACTTATCTTGTTTTTTATTTGTTTTTCTTTGTGTCTTTCTTCTTCTAAACCTTTTTTCCTTGATGTATCGTTTACCTTTATTATTATAATTGTCATGCCATTTATTGCTATTGACATTTCTTTTTTTGTTGTATGACCTTAGATTTCTATGTCTTGTTTGCTTTTCTTTACAAGACCCTAAGGTTTTACACAATAGCCATGGCATTAAAATTTGTTGTATTTCCTGCATTGGAAAAGGATGAGTTATTTCATTTATTAAATAAAATGAAAATGAAATTATAAAATAAATATCAATTAAATATTCATGAATAATAATTTATTAATATTTAATAATTGAAATATCAAATAATAAAGTAACAATAATGATATATTCAATATATTCTTTATTTGATTTGTTCAATATTAGATTATTCTATTTCATTATCATTTCATTGTCTTCATTATTTTATTTCATATTCATTTATTATTTTTTAAAATCAAATAAACAATAATATTGATATTCATTCATCATATTCATTTAATATAATAAATATACACAACATTTCAGAATAAAGAATGAATAATTAACATTGAAAATATTGAATTATTCAATATTTTGTTCAACACAAATTCAATAAAACATATATTTTGATAATACACAAATGAAATAATAAATAGATATACAATACTAAAGAAATAATAAAAAAGAAATAAAAAGAATGAATAAATGAAAATAGTTTTGATAAATAATAGAAGAAACAAATAGAAAAACAATGAAAACAAATAATATAAAAAGAATATAAAGATATAAAAGAATAAAAAGAAAGTATAATAAAGAATATAAAAATAATAAATCACAAAGAGGCAATAAAAGAAGAAGAGAAGAAATAAAAAGTGTATTTTTTAATGTAAAAATTAGAAATATTCAATAAAAAGTGTCTAATTTAATTATGTAAAATGATTAACATTATTTTATTATTGAAAAATATTTTACTCGTTTTATGTTTATTATTTATATGTATAACTTCATTATGATGTTTATTATATAATCAAACATATGTGTTATGTTATTATAACATATAATAAATGATAAAATATAAATGAAAATGATATGAATATATGATATAGATTATAAAACAAAAGAATAATAAGAATAAATGATAAATAAAACGAGAAAAGATAATCAATGATATAATAATAAAATCAAAGTATAAAAGATAAAATTAATATTAATATAAAACAAAAGAGAATAAATATAAAATGAAAATAGATATAAATGATAATAATATAAATGATGAATAAGATGAATAAACAAATACATCTAAATAGAAAAGAATAACAATAAGAAAATCTAAATAATATAAACATAAAAAACATAAAATAAGAATAATATAATAATATATAGATAATAAGAATAACACAATGATATAAATAATATAAACAGAGAAATAAATATAAAAATAAATATATAAAAATACGATAGATAAATAACATATAAATAAAAGAATAAAAAGAATAAAAATAAATATGATTCATCAAATCATTTATTTCATTAATATTTCATACAAAATGAATAGAATTGATTGTAAAATATAAACATAAATATTTACATATTCTGTATTTATCATATTTTTTATTTTTCTTTAGGAGCAAAATATAATAAATGGAAAATTCTATTGATGCAAAATATTTTGCATCTTTTTCTTATTTTTGCAAATTATTTAGATGCATTTTTTCTTTGCTAATTTTCGTACCCTAATCAGATAATAACTGGGAGTGTCGATTCTTGAATTGTATTATGGTATGTGTTGTGTGTTTCAGACGTGTTACATTCAATCTCTCAAAGCACATGTGATATTAAATAAAGAAAATTTGAAAATAAAACAAATCACCTCGTGGAATGAAAGATATTTCAATTATGATAATGTCATAATAACATTAAATGAATTAAATTTAAGTATAATGAAAATAAATAACTGGAAAGCACAATGAATAGACACTATATATGGGTATTATTGGAAAAGGATGTCATCATCAAGAGAAGCCATTCTTAGTATCTTCAATGAATGGTTAAACTTCCCCGAAAACATCCCATTAGACATGGTAAGTGGAAGAACTTTATTAATCCACAAAGGAGGTGATAGGAACGACGTCACTAATTATCGTCCTATCAGTTGTACAAACGTAATAATGAAAGTATTTACCTCCATATTAAAAGAGAAGATTCACAGAAGACTTAACATGAATTGTGAATCATTTAAAGTTAGTAATAATCAACTGGGATGTAAATTACAATCTTTAGCTGCTAAAGAAGGAATAATAAATAGCTATATGATGAAGCAGCAGAAAGAATAGAAATACCCAAAATATGTGGAGTCATATTATGACATTAAGAAAACATATGACACTGTCAACCACGAATGGGTAATTGAATCATTAAAGTATTTTAATTATGAGTTTGTCATCATTGACATAATTGAAAGTATGATGACTAGATTGAAGATATTCATCGGTTATAAATTTAATGAATATCCATAATGATTAAATTAAATAGAGGAATTTTACAAGGTGATTCACTATCAAATCTACTCTTCATCATCCAGATGAATGTAATTTCTCAAATCATCGAAGAGAAATTCCCAAAAGCAAACCACACATTATATATGGATGATTTGAGAATAATGACGGAAAGTGGTGAAGAAATGGGAATAATCCACAATGAAATTAAAGAAATAATAAGTTACATATTGAAATGAATGAGAAAAAGTCAGGAATGGTATTAAAAACATTAAGGAAATACCAAATAGAATGCAAAACATCCCCATAATTGAAGGTGAGGACTTGTATAAATACTTATGAATATGGCAGTCCGACGAAATTGATGACACCTTCAATTGTAAAACCATCAAAGAAAAAATGATGAAGAAGATGGAAGAAATAAACACTGATGAAAGTAGTAATAGAAGATATATTACTAGAATAAACACGGAAGTAATCAATATCTTCAGATATTCAGCATCAGTTGTAAATTGGAAAATTACAGACCTAGATAAAATTGATTTGGAGATAAGAAAATATTTAAGAAAGGCAAAATACATTGGTGCCGGAAACTCCAAAGATAGGTTGTATATCATTATAGAAGAAATGGGTGAAGGATTAATAAATATAAGTGACGAATATGTTATTGAATTAGTAAGAACAGTGATGTACTACTGTACCAGAGTGAAATTGGAAATAACATAATAGATAGATGGTACAGTAAGAAGGGAATATGGAATAGAATTAAAAAAAAAACAATAATTCATAAAATCAATGAAACAAAATATAAGAAATAATAAATGAAGGGATTGAAAAGAAAAAAGAAAAAGAAGTAGTAGTAGAAATAAATAAATTATTGACAAATACATCAAAAAATGGAAGTGTCATCAAATTAGTGGATATTTTAGAAAATGATTTGAGTCAAAATGAGTAGATAAAACTACTACAGTGAAAGCATGGAAATCCATCAATATTAAAAAGAATGCATTTCTCCAATTAACTAAAATGCATGATGGAGCAATATTTTGTGGGTATAGAAAATCAAAAATAATGAAAAATGAAAGATTGAAATACTCAACACTTTGTAAAGACAAGATAGCTACAGTAGAACACATCTTACTATCTTGTATTAGTCATAAAAAATCACAAATGGAAAAACATGACAATAATGGTATTATAATATTGATTAATAAGAAAATACACAAGAAATAAACAATATAAAAAACCTCCATATGAAACAATGTTCCAATATAAAGACATCACAATGATATGGAACAAACAAATAATGCATAAAAGTGAATGACAATACCACAAAATACCAGATATACGTATTAGATAAAAAGAATCAAAACTGGTCTATTATTTGATATGACTATTGTTGAATATCACAATATTAATTGAGTCTATTTGAAGAAAAGAAATATGTATAAGAAATTAAAGAATATTCTAATGAAAATAGAAAAGTTAAAAGATGTCAAAATAATTCCAGTAGTAATTTCAATAAATGGATTAATAAATAAAGAAAGTAATAAATTAATTAAAGAATTAAAAATTGAAATTGACATCGAGAAAGAAGTTAAAAACCATGTAATAAAAAACATGATGGATGTCATGGAATACTGTTTCAATCACAACCAAATATACTCAATATAAATGTTTGAAGAAGACTCATTGGGATTAGTCTCAGATGATTCATGAACAATAGAAGCTGGTTCTATTAATACTTAATTAATTGTTTATTATTTTTATTTTGGAAAAGTATTAATAAAAACAATTTTTCAAATAAGAAGTATATAAAAATATATTTCAAAAAATAACAGGTTAAACATCATTCTCCTTATAAAAATAAAAAAAAAATAAAGTATGAACTTTAATTAATGAAAAAGCATTGTTATGATGTAAATATTTTATCATTTGGTAATATTCAAGATGATTCAGAAAGATATAAAGAGATGGTAGAATGGGTTAATTCATATAGAGAAATAAATTTGAAAAGTTCTTTACGTCAACAAAAACCAAAAGCTTTATGTCCAATATGTAATTCTTATTTAAATCTTTCTGATACATATTGCGTAGGTGATTGTTGTCATAGGATTTGTTATGACGTTTGTTTGATAGTGTAATTATGAAAAAAGTCGTTGTATTTAATAATTTAGTGTATTAAAAAACATGTACAACAAGAGATTAATTCAAGTAATGAATATATTATTTGTCCATGTGATCAGTGTGAATGTAAATTAGATAATGCTAATCGATTATTCAAAGATAAAATAATTTCAAGTGAATTAAAAGAAAGATATGAAAAAAAAATGAATGATGCTTATTTAAAGAAAAATAACTATTCTCCTTGTCCATTATGTAATGGATTATTACCTCCATATGATGGTCCAAATAAAAGACATTGTAAACATTGTAACGATGACTATTGTTATAATTGTCATGAAAAATGGCATGAAGGATTTACCTGTCAACAATTTGCCAATTATAAGAAAATGAGTCCTCTTTTAAAAGAATTATTCGTTGAAGGATTAAAATTTATTAAAAACGAAAACGATATGGCATTATCAAATTGCATCATTCAATTTAACTCTATGATATTGAATAATTGTATGTCATTTCAAAGATTTATAAATTCATTTAAGGATATTCCTTGTAATCATGCCTCTGATGGATTTTTTGCTTGGCATGGAAGTTCTGAGATAGGTGTTAAAGGGATTTGTCAAGAAGGTTTTGATCCTAAGAGAAGAAGTGGTCAAACTTATGGTATTGGAGAATATTTTGGAGTTACAGCAAAAGACTCAGGAAATTATTTAAAAGAAAATAGTAATCATATGATTTTAACATTTATTTCAAGTAAACAGTTTAACACAGTACATAACAATTTTTGTTATGTAATAAATAACCCATTGGATTGGAGTTATTCATATTGTCTTCCATTATTTATAGTGTCATATCGTAATCATTCAGAAGTAGATTATGTGTCAAAAGAAAATTATCAAAATTAATTGATTCAATTTTAAGTTTAAAAGAAAAATTAAAAACAAAACTAAACCCTAAAAATTGAACTTTTTTATTTGATGAGTTTATCTCCGTATCCAACAGCTTCAAAATCAAATAAAATTAAATCCTCAAAAATATCCCCTTCTCCTAAATTGCCTGAAAGTAAAATTGAAGTAAAAAAAGGAACTTTTGGATATGAAAAAATTGGGGGAATTGATAAAATAATAACTGAAGTGAGAGAGTTAGTTGAATATCCTTTATTACATCCAGAAATTTATAAACATCTTGGAATTGAACCTCCTCGTGGTATTTTATTACATGGACCTCCTGGATGTGGTAAAACATTATTAGCAAAAGCCATTGCAGGAGAGGTAGGTGTTGCTTTTATTGAAGTGTCAGCAACAGAACTTGTTGGAGGAATGTCTGGTGAAAGTGAAAGTAAAATACGTGACTTGTTTCAATTAGCATCACAACGAGCACCTGCTTTATTATTTATTGATGAAATTGATGCTATTACACCAAAAAGAGATAATGCACAACGTGAAATGGAAAGAAGAATTGTTGCTCAATTATTATCTTCATTAGACAAACTTAGTGAAGCAGATAAACCAGTTATTGTAATTGGTGCTACAAATCGTCCTGATTCATTAGATCCAGCATTACGTAGGGCTGGTAGATTTGATAGAGAAATTGCTTTGGGTATTCCAAGTGAGTCACAAAGAAGACAAATATTAGATAAAATGATGGTTAACTTAAAAATTGATTCTGCTGTGAATATTGAAAAACTAGCAAAAGGAACTGCAGGTTATGTTGGTGCTGATATTGTTGCATTAACAAAAGAAGCTGCTATAGCAGCAATTCATCGTATTTTTAGTGGAAAGGCTGGTGCTGATAATCTTAAATCTATTCAACAAGATGTTGAAGAAGAAAATCAAAAAGATTTAACTGAAAGACAAGCAGTTTGTGATTATTTAAAATCAAGTACTAATACATTTACAGAAACCGAACTTGCTCAGTTAAGTATTACACAAAGTGATTTTGATCATGCTTTAAATGTTGTTCAACCATCTTCTAAAAGAGAAGGATTTACAACTATTCCTGATGTTACTTGGGATAATATTGGAGGTATGGAAGAAGTTCATAATGAATTAAAAAGACTTGTGGTAGGTGCTGTTCAATATCCATCATTATATAAGAAATTTGGTGTTGATACCCCTGCTGGTATTCTTCTTTACGGACCACCAGGATGTGGAAAAACATATTGTGCGAAAGCATTGGCTAATGAATGTAAAGCTAATTTTATTGCTGTTAAAGGTCCTCAGTTACTTAATAAATATGTTGGTGAAGCAGAACGTGCTGTCAGACAATTATTTATGAGAGCAAGAAATAGTGCTCCTTGTGTTATATTTTTTGATGAATTAGATGCACTTGCACCTAAACGAAGTGAAGATTCATCTGGAGTATCAAGAATTGTAAATCAATTATTAACTGAATTAGATGGTATGGATGTAAGAAAAGATGTTTTTGTTGTTGCAGCAACAAACAGACCAGATTGTATTGACCCAGCAATGTTAAGACCTGGAAGACTTGATAGACTTATTTCAGTTGATTTGCCAAATAGTGATGCTCGTGTTGATATCCTCAAAACTATATGTAAACGCCAAAAAGTTCCATTAGCAGATAGTGTCAATTTAGAAAAGATAGCACGATCTGCTCAAGTAGATGGTTTTTCTGGTGCAGACCTTACTGCTTTGGTTAAAGAAGCTTCTGTTAGAGCTCTTGATGAAATTGTAAAAAAAGTTGGATATGAAAATGCACAAAAAGATGGTGGTTTGGTAGAAGAAAGTCATTTTATTGAAGCGTTATCAAAAGTACGTCGTAGCGTAAGTAAAGAAGATGAGTTAGAATATTTAAAGATAAAACAAAGTATTTTATCTCAAAATTGATTGATTTGATTGTTATTTTTGTTAAAGATATATTTAAATAATGTTTTTCTTAGATAAAAAATAATAAAAATAAAAAAAAATTCAATCAATTTTCTTCCATTCTAATATCACTTTGAATGTGTTTTACTGATCGAGATGCATCATAAAACAATTCATAAACTTTCTGAATATCAACAACGTCAACTTCTTCAGCACCTCTTTTTTTAGCTTTGAGCATAGCTAATGAAATAAGTTGTATTGAATATCTCAAACTTGTTTGTTTAGCAATTTCAGTTAGAGCATCTAATGATGTTGCATTCATTCTAACTTGTTCTTCTTCAGCCCTAACAGCAAGAATCATTCTAATTTCATCTGAAGTATATTCTTGAGTTTTAACAATGATAAGTCGGTCTAAGAAATCTCCAGGAATACCATGTGGAGATATTTCTTCAGTTCCTCTTATTTTAACATTTCCTCTATTTGTTGCCATAACGATTGTTGGTGTCATTTCTTGTTCAATTGCATTATTTAAGAATGAAAAACATTCTAAATCTAACATATGTACTTCATCAATAAATAATACTCCAGGTAGAATTTCTGCTTTACCAACTCGTATCCATTCTTTTACTTTTTCATCAATTCGATTTCTTATTTCAGCTGATATTTCTCCTGTATCACCTGCAAATAAAGATAATACTCCTCGTGCTTTTGAATTAATAACATCAATTTCATGTAATGTAACTGTATGAACAATAGTTTTCTTTTGTTGTAATTCTCCTTCTGGTGTTGGTACAAATGTTGTCTTAGCATCTGTAACTTCAAAATCTTTGGACCTTGCTGCAGACCTTCCTAAAACAATAACAGAACCTGATGCTTTATCAATTTGAATCACATCCCCTCCCTTAACATTTTCTTTTACTAAAGCGTCAATCATTCTTTCACCTAAATCATATACTGTTTCCATATCAGTTGTTTTAATTGTTAATTTACCTTTACGTGCACCAGCTGTAGGTCGTTCAATTCTTAACTCTTCAACTTCTCCTTCAATGATTTCGGTTTCTTCTTTAATCCGAAGAGCAACAGACCTTCTAACAGCTTGTGTTAATGCTTCTGCTTTAGACATTGCTAATGAATATACTTCACTACCACTAATTATTGTAAATGGTGTATCTTCTCCTAATGCTTGAGCAAGTCCCATTGCAAGTGCAGTTTTTCCTGTACCTGGTTTTCCAGCAAGAAGAATTGCACGTCCAGAAATTTGTCGAGATTGAACCATACGAAGTACAATTCCCATAGCAGTACGTGCAGCAACTTGACCAACAAGTCCATCAGCTTTATTACTAGCAGTATATTGACCAGTAAGTCCCAATCCATGAATATGACTATGAGCACCAATACGTTCTAATTTTGTGACTTCTTTAACTTCGTTTATAGCAGAAAGGGTTGGTAATGACATTTGAAAAAAACAAAATTTTGTTTTTTCAAGTTCTTTTTTTCTTTTTGTAAAAAACAAAAAAAAGAAAGGAAAATTTTTTTTTTATTTTTCAGATTTTTTAATGATACTCTTCTTTCCTTTCAACTTTAAAATCATTAGATGAGTGTGAAGTCAGAAACAGTAACCAAACGTACCTTTTCTTTTTCAAGAAGAAAAATGGAACATGCATTTAACCAAGTTGTATTAGATGTAGAAAGTATAAAAACACTTATTAGAAAAAAAGGAATTCCTGAAGATGTTCTTCAAATAACTATTTTTAGAAGTAAAATATGGAAAGTATTTTTTGGATTTCTTCCAGAAAATACAGCATTATGGATAGATAAAGAAAGAATGTACACTTTACAATATTCCCAATTTCTCAATGACTTTTATTATAATATCAATTTTCCAAAAACCGAAACTTTAATAGTATTACAAAAAGATATTTCACGTATATTTCCAGATAGCACATTCTTCAAAGATGTTTGTTATTTATTTTAGAGTATAAAAATAAAGTACTTAATTAATAGGAAGAAAATCTTGAATCAGTTCAAAGAATACTTTTTGTAAATTGCATTTTTAATAAATCAATTAAATACGTTCAAGGAATGCACGAGATGTGTGGTCTTATTTTTTATGTATTTAGTCAATCAGGTCAATCACGTGAAGTGGTTGAAGCAGAAGCATATTTTGGATTCACTACATTAGTTGTTAGATTTAGAGATTGGTTTGATAAAGCGTGTGACAATAAACCAACTGGATTAAAAGAATGTTTTAAGAATATTGATAGTGTATTAAAAATGTATGATTTTGAACTATGGAAATATTTAAATAAATTAAATGTAGATGTAACATGCTATAGTTTTAGATGGGTAAGTATGTTATTTATTGATGACTTTTCTATTAAAGATGTTATTAAAATATGGGATGTATTACTTAGTGGATTTGATTCACAACAAATTTTTATTGATATTATTTGTATTACTATCTCTATTATTGAGTTACATCGTGAATTCTTATTAAAATCAGATTCTAACACTTGTTTACATCATTTAATGAATATCAAAAACACAGCTGATTCTGTATTAGAACGTGCATGTAAAGTAAGAAAATTTGTTGAATCTAAACATGTGTTTCATTGAATGTTATAAATACTAAATGATATTTTTTATATTTTTTTATTCTAGGGTTTATTTTAATAATATTTTGCCATAATTTTATAAATACTTCTTTATAGGTAAGATTTGTTTATTATTAATTCTTAATAATTGGTAATGATGATAGAAAGTTTTCAGATTATTAATGAAGACATTTTCAGCCTTGTCTGAGCCATTTTTCTTTACTATAATTATATCAAAAAACATAAATTTAAAAAAATATATTACTTAAAATGATGTTAGATTAATAATAATAAATAACCAATTAAATTAAATAATAAAGAAAACAAAATTCCAATTAGATTTAGAACAAAATGCAAACTCCTTTCTTCTCTTTTTTCGAAGTATCTTTTTTTCCATTTTTCTTAGAAGATTCTTGTTTAGACTGTGGTTTTATTCCTTTCATTTCTGCGTATTTACTTAAAATCTCTCCAAAAACTTTTTTAACCATTTCTATATCATGCAAATCTAATTCATAAAACAATCCTTTATAACTATCTGCAGCTGCTTTAACTGACGTTGTATCAAAGTCTTGAACAAGATCTTTTTTAGTCATGATAACACATATAAGATTATCATCATTTACACAGTCTTTATATTGTGGTTGTTCAATATAATGTTCAATAAATTTACAGTCAGTAGGATTTGTTTCAGATCCAATAAAAATATGAATAAGCCCAGAAGTGGCATAAGTAGAGACAGTGGCTTTTAAATCTTTAAAGTTATTTCCAGGTTCATCATAAATACTTCCGTTGAAGCTAATTGTGTCAATAGTAAACGTAAATCTATCTTGAGTTCTTGATTGTGTTTCTACAAAATCTTCCTGAAATTCACCTCCTCTTACAATATTAGAGAATGTTGTTTTCCCACTTTGTGAAAGACCAAATAAACATATATTTACGTCAGTCATGAAAATAGTATTCTTATAAATTTTAGTTAATTTTTACTGAGATGTTTTTATAGTAATTTTTATCCTTATTTAATCTTTGAATGGATTTCCAATTTTTATTCCCCTTTTTGTTTTGTTTCTTTCCCGCTTTTTCTGAGTTTTTTCCCTCTCTATTTTGAAAAACAACTTTTTTAATTTCTAAATATTTAAAATAGTTTTATATCTCCCTTTCAATTTTTTTATTGTTTTGTATAACCTATTCTTTTAATTGTTTTGAAAAAATTCAGTCAAGTTATTCGCATTTTATTTGTGGGCAATAATTAAAACATTCAACTACTTTTCTAACAGTTGGTATTTGTTCTTCTATCTTTGGAACAGATTCAATATTAAATGGTATTATTGAATCTTTCATCCAATTATACATCACATCACTAAATTTATGTGGATATTCACATAAAATAGCTTCCCAATCAGTTTGCATTCCTTGTGGAATATGTTTACCAATTTGCTTACCTATTGAGGCTAATACAGACATCATAAACACAAATCCTCCTGCTGCAGTTCCACGAGTTAGTGGCATGAAATTATACCAGAAAAATGTGAAAGAAAACATAGCTCGTAAAATTTTCTCTTCTTCACTTTTTTCTCCTTTTCTTGTGAGTATTAATAATGCTAACTTCTTCCAACATGCTTCAAGTTCTTTATCATATAATATCCATCTTGATTTTTTGCATGGTGTTTTAATGGCAAAATCATATCCTACTGGTTCTTTCATTTCAGTAACTAGATTGGTTCCTTCATAGATAATTCTTTCTCCTGTTTTGGGATCATCAAAATTATCAGATCTACATGGGGTAGTAACTTGGAAATTAGACTCAACAACTCTAAGAATATCTCCTATATTTTTTGCTTCTTTAACCACTTTAACCCATTCTGGTTTTAATTGGACTTGTTTAGGAAGTAGTTCTTGAACTATTTTAAATGCTCGGTCATATTGACAGAAATACCTAATTACTCTTCCTTGTCCAGTGTACATTGGTGTATGTGATCCAAATCCTTCTTCAAATTGTTCAGGTGTTAATAAATCAATCCAATAGACAGGATCATTTGGTTCAGATATTTGTCTCCATTTTGTAGATAATTCCATTAAAGTTCTCCATTGTATTTTGTCAAGCAATTTTCTAGCACTTTCTTCATCTAACCCACCCTTAATCCATTCAGGAATAGTTTCTCTAATGTACTGTCCAATATTAATTGCTGCCAATCCTCCCATGAGATATTGTGAAGCATTATGTACAAATCCTTGTGAGTCATACTGCATATACTTACCGATGTTCATTGCAGGAATTAAAATTTGGTCAATAACACTTTGGCTTGGTAAATCTGTTTCACTAACATCTGGAATAGTGTCATCATATGAAGCTTGTTCTTCATATCTATGTAAGGCAGCAGGAATAAGGTGTTTACAAAATCCTTCTTTAAATAAGGGATCAAATGAATCAATATTCCATTCTGTAAAGTTGTGGTCTAATAAATGGTGTGTATATAATGCTACTTCTTTCATATACCAAGCACTATCATCACTTTTAATATCAACTGCTTGATCAAATGAACGAATAGCTTCTTTAAATTGTCCAGACGCAGATAATGTCACACCATTATAACGATATAAATCAACTTGTTTATCAATTTCTTTTTCTAATCCATATTGTTGATTGTTAACATTTGAAATGGCAATTGCAAATTCTTTTGTTGCTTTAATATGATGTCCAATTTGTTGGAATAATACCCCTCTTAAGTAGTGTGCAAAACAATGATTTGGAGCAAGTCTAAATATGATTTTAAATACTTCTTCTGCTTTCTTTGGTTTTCCTGCGTCTTTCAATAATTGGAATAGATTAACATATCCATCAACAAAATCTTGTTTAATTGAAACAGCACGACCAAACGCTTCAGCTGCTTCTTTGAATAATCCCAATGCTGTATTATTTAATCCATAATGATTCCATGCAATGTAATCTCCCTGAGAACGTTTGACACAGACACCAAAGTCATCACGAGCTAATTCATAATTACGTATCATTTGGTAACAAATACCTCGTTGTTTATAACAGTCAACATCTTTTTCTCCTCCATATTTTACAGCATCATTCATATCTACAAGAGCTTCATCAATCTTACCTAAGGCAATTAATGTTTGTCCTCTTCGCTTATGTGCATCAGCATTTCTTGGATCTATTATAACAGCACTACCAAAGTCTTCAACTGCCATTTGGTATTGACCAATCATAGCATAAGCAGTTCCACGTGCAATATACCCTCCACATACATCTGGGTGTTTTTGAAGAAATTTTGTTAAATAATTAATTGCTTCTTGTAATTTTCCATTATTGACTAAAAGATACCCAATTGCTAATTCTTGATCAATCTGTGGGTCATTTGTTGCATTAGCAAAATTCTTTGGAACACCTTTTTCATTTTGATCATTCATAGGAGTAATCTCTCCAATAACATGATTATTATCATCAATTTCTTCAATTTTAAATCCTTTACTTCTTTTAGGACCATAACTTATATTATCATTAGGTAGTGGTTCAGGAATTTTAACTTCAATAGGTTTTTGTTGTTTTGTAGGTTGACCTCTTTCTTTTGCCTTTTTGCGTGCTTCAGCCATCACTCTTTTTGCGTCGTTTATTCTTTCTTCTAAACTAGTTTCATTATCTTCTGGATAAATGTTATCTTGCTTATTCTTTTTATTAACAATTTCTGTTTCTTGTTTATAAGTCTTTTGAGTAGTTTCTTGAATTTGAGGTTCTTCTTTACTTTTTATTTTCTTTTTTGAATGGTGGTGATGATGATGTTTTTCTGGTAAATGGGTTTCTTTTTTAACTGGTATTTCTATCATTCCTTCATTTTCTGATTCCTCATCATCTTTTGACATAAACTGAGGATTTCCTATGTTTAATGTTCCAAAATTTCTGATTTTTAAAATAACAAGTGATCTATCTCGAGAAAGTTTTCTAACCTTTTCAATATCAACCCCATCAAGAACACATTTTCTTTGTTTTGATTTGCTTTTATGTTCCATGTTCGACCTAATAAATAATTAAAGTTCTCTCTAATTTGTAGTTCTTTTTTTTATTAAATAAAAAGTAAAACTTGGAAAAAAATCAAAAGAGATAAGGAAATAATTTATATAATCTGGTTGAGGATTAACTTGTTCAGAAAAAATGAAATTTATTACCAAAAAAAAAAAATATTTAAATTTTCAAGTAATATTGATTGTTGATAAGTACAATCAATTTTACATAATCAACTAGAGCATAGAACATGTTTTTTTAATGAAATCACTTCATTTTGTTTTGAAAGGAATTAATAAATTATTGTTTGTTTAATAATAACGAAATTACAAGTCATATTTTGTTATTTGAAACTATTATTACTTAAAATAGTATTAATAAGTTAATGATGTATTACTCTAATAAAATGATGTATAAACCACGATGATATTTTTTATTAAAAAAGCAAAAGATATTGAATAAAACACTATATAACTTAATTTCAATGAGAGTTTTTTTAATGAATTTAAAAGAAAAGAAGATTTAGTGAAAAAAAAATCAAAGAAAATATAACAACTACGTGGTAATATTTTTGTTGTATTTTATAGTGGGGAGGTGTTAAGAAAAAAAAATAAAAAATAGAAAATAGATAAATTTATTTAAAAATAATTATGACTATAATAATGTTACGATATATCTTACCATAATAAAAATAAGTAAATAATGAAAATATCAAAAACATTAAAAAGAAAGAATAAATTTAAGAATTAAACAAAGGTATTATATAGAAATAATAAAGTCATTTATTTTATAAATACAAAATATAATCATAAAAAATAAGGTAATGGACTATTTTAACTCAGTCAACTTAAGTAATTAATTGTTTTATAAATTATGTTTATTTGAGAATATTTGTGTTAATGACGAATGAACGATTTAAAAAAATTAAACAGTTTATACAACAAAAGAATAATAAAAAGTTATAGGTTAATTAACATTAAGAAAGAATAATAAATGGTTATGTTTGAGAATAGGTATAAGAATATAAATAAAATAAATAAGAATATTTTTAAAGGAAGAGTTATTTTGAATTATAAGTGGTGAGTAGATTATTGGAAATATATCAAGTATTATAAGATTATAAAAAAAACGGATAAATAAGAGAATATATAAATGAATATTATTAACACTCTTTTGGTTAATTTATTTAATCATATTCTTTAAACCAAAAATTAAATAAATAGAAAATACTTATAAATTAATTTAAGTCAAGTAATAAAAACTTTTAAATAAAGTTGATCTTGGATTTATTATTTTAATAAATACAAACAAATGATTTCATTATAACATCATTATTTCTTCTTAGTATTTTTCAATGAAAATTACCAATAATATTTCATTCTTCTTCTTTTTCTTCGTTCAATAACTTTAATTGAATTAATATCTTCATTTGTTATTATTGGTTTTCTTGATTGTTCTGATAATGAATATTGTTTACAAGAACTTGGATCATATAAAGAACCATCTTTAGTTTGACATTTATCATCATAATAATTATTTCTATAACTTTCAGTTAATTCTTTTTCAAAAATTTCTTGTTTATTATTCTCTTCTTGTTGTAACATTTGTTTAAATTTTAAAAATTCTTTAAATTCTTCCCACATTTCTTTATCTGCTAATAAAATCTTTGAACATTCTTTGTCATTTCTTCTTTCATAATTTTCATACCCTTCTTTACTATAACTTCTTTTAGTTTTTTCTCTACTATTACTTCTACTTCTAGCATGTTTATAAGCTGGTACATGACTAATATAATCAATATTAATATAATGTTGTTCATTATTATCATTATCTCTGTAGTTCTTTTGATTTTCTTTCATTTCATTTATACCAAGTAATGACATTTCAGGAATGACAGGATTTATAACAATTTCATTATTTTCTAAATCTATACCATCATCAGCATTTAAGTCAATAATTTCATGAGTATCATTAACATTATTATTGTCATTTTGATCACTGACTATTTGAATAAAAGATGTTTCTTTCTTTTGAAAATGAGGATAAACTTTTGTTAATGATTGTTGGTTTACTCGTTTTTCAATTTCTTCAAAATATTTAATTTGTTCTTTATAACTTCGTTTAGTTTTTTTATTTTGTAAAGACTTAATAACTTCTCTAACATTTTTCTTTTTAGGTGTTTTTTTTCTTGGCTTTTTTTCTTTAGAAGAATCAATGCACTTAAAATATTCTAATTCAGTAGAACTATCATTTTCATTATTATTACTACTATTATTATCATTTTCTTTTTTCTCAACTTGATCTTCAAAGCTTTGAATAATATAATTATTTTGAGTTATCTTCTCTATGTCTTTTCTTCTTTCTTCATTAAGTTTATTTCTTTTCCTAACATCTCTTAATCTACTTTTACTACTCTCATCATTGTTTAATTCATTAAAAAGACTTATATCTTCTTGTTCATTTATTATTTCTTTTTTATTTACATATTGTTTACAATATTTCTTATTCTTTTGACTTTCTTTTGGTCGTTTTTGTGTTGGAGCTTCTTCACTATTTTTTGTATGAATATACTCATCATAACTCACACTATCATAAAATTCTCTTGGAATATTTCTCTGTATTATTAGTCGTTCAAAAACATCCCCTTCAAATTGAATGTTTTCCTAATTCATATGAGTGAATTATCTCTACTGAGTAAAGTGACAATAGTCAAACAGTCCTAAGTATTAGTTCATTTATGCGTTTCATTGTATCATTTTTTAGTTTTGTTTTTGAAATTTTTAATATAAACGTTATTTATAACATTTAATAATATTATTTGTGTTTTATAAAAGTAAAAAAAAAACAAATTGAAAGACAAAACTTGAATTTTTGTTGAATGGAAAAATAATATTTAGAACTAAAAAAAACTTAAAATGAAAAAGAACTTTAAAGAAAGAAATGAATTACGACAACATACAAAGTGTTATTAATATAGAAGGATTTCATTTAGATTTAGGAAATGATCATCACAGATCTTTTCAAGATATTTTAGTTCATATTTGTGAATATGGAACTATATGTCTACGTACATTGAACATAATTGAAAACCATTCAAAAAAGATGGAACCAGAGAAACAGAAACAATTAATTGAGTTAATCACAGAAGAAGTAAAATGTTTATATGATCCAATTATTAAATTATATGCTATTGTAGAAGGAGAGTGTAGTAATTTAGTTCATGAAAATATAAAAGATATGGTACAAAACCCATTAGAACAACTAAAAGACATTACTCAAAATTTCTCAAATAAAATGAGTTTAATGTCGTATAGCAATGTATGTGATGGTATAAAAGAAGTTTTAATACAAACATTTAACATTATGAGAATTATTTTATTAGATGCTTCAGAAACACTTTGTGATAATTGTGATTGTATTGCAAGAAATATTAATAAAGTTCTTGAATCAAATCAAGAAAAATTTATTAAAGGAAGTAAATTTATAGCAGCTCAAATTGTTAATGGAATTGGTTTAGTAATGAGAGAACGTGGTGGTCAACTCTGTAATGATGTTGCAGATTGTATTGATCAAATTGCAGTTCAGTTATGTATTGAACCATCTGAATTAATACTTAATCAATGTAAAGAAATATTAGAACGTTCAAAAGAAATATTTAGACAAACAGTTAAACCAGTTACTATTGAGATTAATACTTCAGCAATAGAAAAACAACAAGGAGTTTCATTCGTTATGCCAAAATTTCATGATATTACTATCTCTCAAATAGTAGAGGGAATTAAAAATGAAGAACAAGCTAAAGAAGAATATGTCACTGGTTATTTTTTGGAAAGTGTTACTTGTTTAACTAAAGCACTTAATGGTATGGAAGGAGTATCAGAAATAAAACCAAACTCAATTAGTGTTAATGACTTATTTGATGAAGTTAAAAAAAGAATGGATTCTCTTAATAAAAAAATTAATAACACTTCTTACATTTCCAATAATCCACATAACTCAATTTCATTAGAACAAGTCAATTCTTTATGTGATCAATTATTAGTAAATTAATTCTTCATTTCTTAATTATTGTTATTTAATGTGAAAGAATATTAAAAGAATTGATTATTCAGAGAATTTCAAATAAATATCAAAAAAACAAAAACATTATTTTAGAATAACAATAATTGCATTTTTTATTTTAGTTTTTCAACACTTTTTTTTATTATTTTTGTTAATTATTTTTAACTATAATTTAATTATAAAAAAATAATAAAAAACTATAATTAAATTTGTTGAAGGTGAAGAAAAGAAAAAAACTAAAAAATACAACAACTTAACATACCAAATTAATCTGAATTAAAATGAGTACTACAACTGCACCTAAACAACACCAAAAAGGTGAAATGAAAGAAGGAAAAGAAGGAGAAAAAAATATTAGACAAACTAATATCATTGCTGCTAAAAGTGTAGCTGATGCAGTTCGTACATCACTCGGACCAAGAGGAATGGATAAAATGATTATTTCACCTAATGGAGAAACAATCATTACTAATGATGGAGCAACTATTATTCAACAATTAAAACTTCAACACCCATGTGCATTAATGATGTCAGAATTATCTAAATCACAAGACATTGAAGCAGGAGATGGAACAACTACCGTAACTATTCTAGCTGGTGCTATGTTATCTGCAGCAAACATCCTTTTAAATAAAGGAGTTAATCCATCAGTAATTGCTCGTGCATTCCATTTATCATCA
>NW_001915050.1:28219-32576 GCF_000208925.1 Entamoeba histolytica HM-1:IMSS
GAAGGAGTTAGTGATTTAGCACTTCATTTTCTTGCTAAATTAAAAATTATGGTTGTTAAAGACATTGAAAGAGATGACATTGAATTTATTTGTAAAACAATTGAAGCAGTTCCAATTGCTAGTATTGATGGATTTACTGAAGATAAATTAGGACATGCTGAAAATGTAGAAGAAGTTAGTATTGAAGATGAAGATAAAATAGTTAAAATTACTGGTGTTAAAGGAACTGCACCATGTGTTTCAGTTCTTGTTAGAGGGGCAAATAGATTAGTTCTTGATGAAGCAGAAAGGTCATTACATGATGCATTATGTGTTGTTAGATCCTTAGTAAAATGCAAATATTTATGTCCAGGAGGAGGAGCTATGGAAATGGAATTATGTTGTAAATTAAAACAATGGGCAGAAACATTAAAAGGAGAATATGGATTATGTGTTAAAGAATATGCAGAGGCATTTGAAATTATTCCATATACACTTGCTGAAAATGCAGGATTAAATCCAATGGAATTAGTAACTCAATTAAAATTAGCTCATTTAAATGGAGAAAAGAATGCAGGTATTTCAATGAGAAAAGATAATAAAGTACAAGGAAGTGTTGATGATATGACTTCACTTAATGTAGTCAATCCATTATTAGTATTCTTATCAGCAGTAAAACTTGCTACCGATACAGTTGCATTAATATTAAAAATTGATAATATTGTTGTAGCAAGATGAAATTAAAAGAAAAGGAAAAGAGAATTGAATCAATTTGAAAAAAGAATCTTTTGAATGAATTTTTTTAGAAATAAGAAAAAGGTAAATGATAAATTAAAAAAGAACTAAATAATAACAATAATTACAAAATGATTTATAATATTAGAATAGTTACTAATTCAGGAATGTTAATGTATGAAAAAATGTGGTCAAAAATATGTGAAGATATGGATAATTTTAGTACTATTGTACCATCATTACTTACTGCAATGATGAAAACAGGACAATCTGCTATTGGTATGTCATTAAAATATATTGCTATAAGTGGAATATCAGTTTCTATTGCAATTCATTCAGGAACTGGAATATCTTGTTATGTATTTTATGAAGAAAAAGATGGAGAAGAAGTAGGTCATTATGTAAGTGAAGCAGTATTAAGAGAGTTTATTAAATCATATCAATTAGAAGATGAAGAAAGTGTTAAATTAAAAGATTTTAAACAACTTCAAGACATGTCAATTTTTCAAAATTTTAATGTTTCAATTGTTAGTGCAATTAGAAAAAGTATTAAAATTATTCTTCAAGACTTTAAGAAAAAACAAGGTGTTCTTTCTGCAGAAGTCTTTGATCATGAACGTGCTTCAAATGATATTGATTTACAAACAAGTGGATTTGAAATGTTAGCAAATATTAAAACTATGGTTTTACTTATTGATTCGATGATGAGTCTTAAAAATATGGGAAATAGTCAATTAAATGTAATCGAATTCACAACAAATCGTTTAATTATTCAAAAAGTTAGAATGGGCTGTTTAGCTGTTGTTGCTCAAAAAAGTATTCTTCCAAATGAATTGGAATTAGAAATTAAAAAATATACTTCTTTAATTAATATCGTTCAAACTCTTATTGCTTCATTACAGTAATTGTATTGTTTTCTTTTATTCTTTTTGTTATATATCCAATTATTGTAATTTTATTTTGTTTTTCTTTAGAACTGAAAATAGAAAATACAACTCAAAAACGTTCAAGAACTAATTAATCAGAGAATAATAATGGCACCAAACTTGCTTCTTGAATCATATAATCGTATTGTATATGCTAGAGTTCTTGAGAAATTAACTACTGAAGGTGGAATTAAAAAGGGATTAAAAGAAAAATTAGCTGATTTTAATCAATCAATCTGGTATATCGAAAGGACAAAAGAAAAGATGACTATTTCTGTATCAACTCCATGCTGGAAACAATTAAAAGAAAATAGGTCATTGGAATTCTTACAAAAAGTGTATGGATCTGACCTTGTTGAAGCAGACAGTAACTCTGAATATAATCTTATTTTAACTATCCCTGAAAAACATGATAAACCAGAAGAATTTGCAATGAATGCTGCTAAATTATTAACTAATATGTTAATTGGACCAGCTGTTGTTCTTGCTGATGAAGTTAAGAATAATAAAGCTGATGAAAAACTAGTTCAAATTGATTATAGACCAGGAGAATCTTATTGGCTTAAACCAAATGGTGATCGTTTAACTGTAATATTTTCAATTAAATTTGATGATAAAGATGATGCTGTGTTTGGTCGTGTCTTTATTAATGAATTCTCTAAAAGTGCAGCAGGTTGTCCATCATGTGATGTTGTTACAAGAAAGAATGCACCACCACCTTCAGAACTTAAAACAGTTGAAGGACTTGCTGAGGACAACTGTTATATTTCATTCTTATTAGAAAAGAGACATTTGAATAATCCACAAAAGACTCTCGAAGTTTTAATGTCATGCAGAAATTATATCAACTTCCATATTAAATGTAGCAAAGCTTTCTTACACATTAGAATGAGAAATAAAGTTTCTCACTTACAACTTGTTTTGAATAGAGCTAAACCAGAAAGAGAAGTTGAAAAGAAAACTGCTTCAGGAAGAACTTTCAAAAAATAAAAACAAGTTTAGAAATTAACGTTCTTATCATTGTTCTTTTTATTTTCATTTTTAAGAAATAGGTTTTATAAAAATAATTCATTAATCTAATCATATAATTATTCTTCTTTTCCTTTTTAAAAGAAAATTTTGTTTTAATTCCTTTTCATGAAGTGAAATTATTTTTTTTTCTTCTCTTTTGATATTTCTGGTATTAACAAATTTTGTAATTGACTGAAACAATTATATTATTTGTTGTGAGATAAATATTATAGGTGGCACAATATTTGTTTTAGTATTACTGATGATAGTGCTGTTTTATTATTTTTTGAGTTATAGACAATTCTATTTTATAACTACTTAGACAAGTCATTTATTTTTATTATTTTATTCATCACTCATTTCAATTATTCTCTTTCTAATGAAAAAAATCCTATTAAGGCTATGGTATATTCCAAATGTTTTATGTTACAGTTAATGTCATATTGTTGGTCTGGTGTTGTTTGGTTTTATTCTTGTTGTGTATTATTTCTCTTTTTCTCCTTGTTCTTATTTTTTATTTCATCGTATTGTTATTTAATGTTTGTTGTGATTTATCTTTTCTCTTCTTTACCTTATCACTATTGTATCATTGGGTTCAGATAGTATCATCGTTACTTTTTATTTCTCTATCATGTTTACTTTCTCATTCTTTCATTTAACTTTTATTATGAATTTTTCATTTTCATTTCTATCATTAATTTTTGCTTTTATAATCACTTCTGGTGATGTGGTTTTATTTTTTATCCTCTTCTATTTTCTTGATATTAATTATTGTTATTGTAAAAATAATAAAAATATACAATGTTTAATATGAATATTGAAATAATAAATGAAGTTATGTATGTTTTTGATGTGTACAGTTATTTAAACATATTTATTTAAGTTAATAGTCATTAAAATAAAAATGGAAGAGTTAACAGTCAATTGTTTAAAGAAGTAGTAGAAATACTTCCACAGATTCAACAATCAATTGATGATATTAATAAGAATTATCAATATTATTTAGGAAGTATTAAAAAGAGAAGAGCAAAGAAGAGAGATTTCAAAGATTGAGAAGAATGAAAGAAGTTAGTCAAATTGAAGAATGAACAAATAGAAAAGTATGAAGTATAATATTTGAATCAGATAATGATGACTGGAATGAAAATAAATCAGTATTTGATAAAAATAAAGAACATAAAATAATTCTTATTAAAGATAAAGAAGGAAATAAATTTAGATATTGGTTCTAAAATTGAATTAGTTGAGTATAATATAATTGAATTAATTGGATTTGTATTTTCATCAGAATCAAAATGAAGAGAGAAATGAATGAAGAAAAAGATATTAAAGAATAACTGTATGTAATAAAATAATTAATCAGATAATTATTTGTTTAAAATTTATATGGAATGAGATATTATGGGTACGAAAATTAGCAAAGAAAAAATGCATCTAAATAATTTACAAAAAAGAAAAAAGATGCAAAATATTTTGCATCCATAGAATTTTCCATTTATTATATTTTGCTCCTAAAAAAAATAAAAAATAAAAAGTATAATAAATACAGAATATGTATATATTTATGTTTATATTTTATAATCATTTGTATTCATTTTGTATGAAATATTAATGAAATAGATGATTTGATTATTCATAGTTATTTTTATTCTTTTTATTCTTTTATTTATGTATCTTAATTTTATATATTTATTTCTCTGTTTATA
>NW_001915049.1:0-6822 GCF_000208925.1 Entamoeba histolytica HM-1:IMSS
ATCAATGTTTTAAATGTTAAAATTATTTAATATGATAAAATATCAATATTGTAAATATTTCTTTTTGTTTATTGAAATAAAATAATAAATACATTACCATCTTTCATTCTTTTATTTTGATTATCTAACAACATTAACATTATCCAATTAATAATTCATGAATGAATAAAAATATAATCATTGTAACTAAATAAAAATAAATAATTGTTCAATGGAAACCAATAATTGTAATAATAAATATATTTCAAAATTATGTAAAATTATTTATTCATTTTTGTTCAATCATAACATTACAAAATTATTTTCATTTAATGATATTTGGATTTCAAACAAATAAACAAAATGTTATGTTAAATTATCGACAAATTTATTCATTTATTTTTAAATATGTTCTAATTCCTTTAATTCATAAATACATTTTTATGTAAAACTATATTAAAACAATATTAATAGAAAATTATCTTAAAATAAAATAATTAAAATAATGGTTATGTAACATTCGATAAAATATTTTATTTTTTAAAAATACTTCGTTGGTTTTCATTTAAATAAATATAATGTGAAGAATATTTTAAAAATGAAGAAATAAAGTTATTTATTTCAAATGAATATGAAATACTTTTTAATAATAAATAACATTCTTCAAATTGATAGATATTTGTCATATTTAATTACTTTAAAACAACTAAAAACAATCAATGAATATTAAATAAATTAAATTATTTATCCTTTGAAAGACAAGTGGTTGAAAAGTATATTTTGTAAATTCAAAATGAAGAAGAATGCTTTCAAATAAAATAATAACGCAAAATCAAAAACTAAAGAAACAAAATGAACATATGAAAAATGCGATAAATGAGATATATTTATTATTAATATGCATGTATTACAAGACAACGAAGAATGGAAAAGAATGAGTCTGAATAAATAGTTGATTATATATACAAGAACTTTAAATAATTAATATTGTTTTGAATTTCAACCATTGTTTTCATAAAATAATAACAAAATGAATAAAATAATACAGAGTATTTTTCCAATATCAAGTATTTAGAAACGTAGTTGTATCATGTTGATTAAATGTTAATGTTATATTCATAAAGAAGTTCATGAAGAAAAGAAGAAAACAAAAGAAGAAAAATAATAACAAGAATTGTTGTGATTTTTCATTGGAAATAATTGGAGAAATAAAAAATTTCCAATGTAATTTAATGAATCAAAAAGTTCATTTTGTTGTGATAATATACAAACAAAAATAAAGATGTAAGGATGACGAAATATGCAATATCATTAAAACTGATTAATGTATAAGAAATGAAAAAGAGATATTGATTATTATAGCATTAACGAAGAAAAAGATAGAAATATTAAACAAGAAAAGAATAATCAAACAAATAAAATTGGTGAACCCCCAAAAGAATGAAATATGTAGAAGAAATTAGTCATAGTGATTGAGAAGTTGAAAGAACTGAGACTAAATGAATTATTCTTCATAAAAAATTGACAATAATAAGAAAAGAAAGAAGTGAAATAAATAAGTAGAACACAAAATTACCAAGTCATTTGTGTTTGTAAAAGAAGGCTAAAAGGAACTATAAAACAAATTATCGATATTACTCATCATAAAGAAGAAATAATTAAAATGAAAATAAGTATGTATAACGATAAAATAACATTATAAAGACATTGAAATGCTATTTCTACAAACAGTTTGATGAAATAATTAAAAATTACAGAAATTAAATGAATTTTTATTTAAATTTATTTTGAATAAATTAATATAAAATATGATAATTTATGTTTTAAATAAACAAAGATTTAAATAGAATAAATAATAAATGAAATACTTAATGTACGAAATATGAAAGTTAAATATTATTTATTCATGAAAATATCGAGTATTTATCATTATTCTTATTTCATTTTATTTAAAGTGAATTGAATTGTTCTCCTTAATATTCATTTCATTAATATATTAATGTAGGTATTAATTAATTTGAAAATACAATAAAGAGTCATTTTTCATGATTATTTATTTCATTTATTCATGTTCAGGAGATCGAATGGTATGTCTGAAACAACACACAAACATTAATACAATTCAAGTATTGAATCTCCTAGTTATTATCTGGTTATGATAGTATATTTGAATTAGAAATGTATGGGGTAAAACTGCAAAGGGTGGAGCAAGATATTATGGTAGAATATTACATATTGTAATATAAGAATCTACTGAAGTGTGGAGAAGACTAAAAGAAGATTATTCAAAGAAAGACTAAAAGAAAATTAAACATAATAATATAGTGGTAATGAATTGCTCTCTTCTCTCTTTCATAAAATAAAGAAAAAATGAAAAAGAAAATGTTTAAAATTAAGGCAGAAAATAAACAAAAGGTTAAAAAGAAGAATTAAGCAGAAGAAGGTTGGAAAACCTTAATATGAAGAAATAAAGCAAAGAAGTAGCTTCCTCATTTTCCAAGAAAAACTTAAATGATAAGTTAAACAAAAAGATTAATCTTTTTAAAAACAACTCAGGGATGTGAGTAGTCTCCCTTAAGCTAGGAAGAATAGATGAGAAATCTATTAATACTTAATTAACTAATTTTTATTTTATTTCATTTATTCATGTTCTATAAATTTTGAACATTTCATTTATCTTTTTATTTACTATTTCATTTTATGTTTTTGATGATTCCCTTCTTTATTTTTTCACTTTCATCTATTCTTCATATCCATATTCACACGAGACATTGTTTATTATTTCAAAATTTATTGCAATTGAATGTAAATATATTTTGTTGAATGTGAACAGATAAATTAATTTTGTAACAAAATGACTCAGTGGATTAATTTTAATTGAATATTCATTGATAATAAATAGTCCAATAATTCCAACTTGTTGGATTGTTTTGTATGTTTTTATTCTCATTTAATAAGTGCAATGAAAAAAGCAAATAATGGAAATAAGAGAAAGAAAGATATAAAAGAATAAAAGTAGAAATATGAGAAGATAAAAAAGAAATAAAAGATAAATGAAGAAAAGAATGAAAAATATGCAAATTTTAATGCAACAAATAAAAAAGCACAAAATTTAATGGTGCAAAATAATTAGCAACATTTTATTGAAGCAAAAATATTTTGTCATAAAAATAAATCATCATTTTATATTAATATTATATTTAATAATAAATTATATTATATATTAAATACATTATACTTCTTTATTATTTATTCTTTTTTAAATTCTTTTTATTATTCCATCTATTCCATCATTCATTTATTATTTATATTTCATTTATTAAATAAAATGAAATTGAAATTGTAAAATATCAATCAATTAAATATTCTTGAATATTAATGTATTATTATTTAATAATTGAAATAATAATAATAATAAAGTATGAATAATAATAATATATTCATTTTATTCTTTATTCAATTTATTCAATGTTAGTTTATTCTAATTCATTATCAATTCACTATCTTCATTATTTCATATTCATTTATTATTTATTTTAAAATCAAATAAACAATATTATTGATATCTATTCATCATATTAATTTAATAAAATAAAAATACACAACATTTCATAATAAAGAATGAATAATTAACACTGAAAATATTGAATCTATTTAATATTTTGTTCAACACAAATTCAATAAAATATATATTTTATTAATATAAAAATGAAATATTAATGAAATATACAATATGAATAAACTAATAAAAAAGAAATAAAAAGAATGAAGAAATGAAGAAAGATAATTTTGATAAATAACAATACAATAAACAAAAAGAAACAACAACGAAAAAACAAATAATAGATAAAGAAGATAAAGATATAAAAGACTAAAAAGAAAGTAATAAGTAGAAGAAGATGAAGAAAGAATAAAAGTATAAAGTAGAGAATATAAAAAGAAAGAATATAAAGAGTAATAAAACAAAAGAGATGATAAAATATGAAAAGAATAATGAAATAAATTGAACATTTTATTGAAAAATACGAAATATTCAATAAAAAGTGTCTAATTTAATGATGCAAAGTAATTAATATTATTTTATTGATAAAAAAATATTTTATTCTTTTTTATGTTTTATTTATATGTATAATTTCATTATGATGTTTATTATATATTCAATCATATGTGTTATGTTATTATAACACGTAATAAATGATAAAATATAAAATAGAAATGATATGAATATATGATATAGAATATAAAAACAAAAGAATAATAAGAATAAATGATAAATAAAACGAGAAATGATAATAAATGATATAATAATAAAATCAAAGTATAAAAGATAAATTTAATATTAATATAAATCAAAAGAGAATAAATATAAATTGAAAATAGATATAAATGATGAAAACACTAAAAATAAAGAAGACAAAAGAGTAAATATAATTAATATATTACATAATGTTGATACTATATTTACATAATAATTAATTGTCATTTGTTCAAATTAGTAAAGTGTTAAGTATAATATTTATTATTTTGTTTTATTTAAAAAATGAACAATGAATAATAAAGAAATAAATTAAGAGAATAAAAATAAATAAAGAATATTTTAACAAAATAATGCATTTCAATTTATAGAAATATTATAAAATAACAAAGAATAACAATTGAATCGTTACATAAAGTAGAAGAGATAAATCGAAATTACATTATGAAATAAAATGAGAATAAGAAACAAATTAAAATGAATAATCAATAAATGATGAATATATTCTTAAAATGATAATGATTTGAATTATGAATTGAAATTATTATTCATTTCATTCATTGTTGTTGTTATTGTTTATGATTTATTTATTAGATTTAATGTTTATTTAATTTTGTTTATTAAATTACAAAAATGAAATGAATTTTAATTTAATATTTCATTTCATTCTATTTATTGTTGAAGTTCAAAATACAATAATACAAGAATATGATGAAATGAAAAATGAAATAATTGAGTCATTATAAAGTAAAATAAAAATATACTATAATAATAGAAAAAGAAGAGAATACATTTAAAGAGAAAAACTTACATACATTTCATTCAATGCTTATATTTCTATTAATTATTGTAATTAGTAATGGGGTAGAAAGTATTAATAATACAAAAGTAATACACACACAAATACAATCAAATAAACATAAAATAATGTACAAAATATATAAATTACAATTAAAAGGTGAAGAAGGAATAACAAAAACACCATCAGTACAATCCACAGACGCAAGTGATACTCATAATAAACAACAAGAAGGTCAACCACAAACAAATAACTCACTAGAGCCTTCAAAAACAAGTACAACAAAACCAAATAATGCACAAACAAGTGTGTCATCAGATACATCAAGTAAAACAACAAGTGTCACAGGTGGACAAGAACCAACAAGCACAGAAAGTGTAACAACAGGAGAAAAGGGACAAAGCAATACAGACAATACAAATTACCCAAGTTCACCACAACCAACAAGCGACATTAGTGGAAAAGGCACACCTCAAGCATCAGGTGTAAAAAATGGAGAAGACGGACAAGGTACAATACCGTCAACAGGTGAAGCAACACAAGAAAAAAATGAGAAAGCAGAAGGAAGTGGAGAAGGTGCAGGAAAAACAAATTCTGGCAAAGAGCAAGAAATAGAAAAAAATGAACAAGGACATAATGGAGATACTGAAGCAACAGGAGAAAGTGAAGAAACAAAAAACAAAAAAGAAGGGTTAGATGAGAAAGGAGGATCTTCAAATGAAGCATTACCAACAGATAAAAACGGAAAAGTTGAAGAAGGGAATAATGGAAAAGAAATGAGTGGAGGAGAGTCAACAACAGGAGCAAATGATGGAGAAGCAAATGATAATACATCAGCAAAAGAAAAAGAAACTCAACCAGTTAATGGAAATGATAAGTCAGAAATGAATGAACAAAAAGGAAATACAACAAATGAAAAAACCGATTCAAAAAACAATACAAAAACAAACAATGAACAAGATGGAAAGAATAATTCAGACAAAACACCAGAAATAATTCCAGAAGAAAAACAAAATAATACTACAAATACAACAGACACCAATTCTTCAAATGAGACAGATGATAAACCAGATAATAACAATAACGAACAAATTGAACATCATAATATGAATAATGCTTCAACCTTTTTTATTCTTCAATCTATTTTCATTCTTGCTTTGGTATTTTAATTGACTTTAATTATTAATAGCATAGTTTTATTAACATGATAATGACTAGAGTGTGAATTACAGTGTTTTGTAAATGTGATTCAAAATCAAATAAAATATATCAATTATTATAAATAATACATTCACCATGACATAGACATTAAATAAAATAAATAGACTTATAATACAATACTCAATAAGTATGAAATAAAATGTAAGTAAAATAAAGAATATGGATATGATAATAATAATGAGAATTATTTTAGTTTATTACTGAAAAATAAAAGATAGTTGAATAATTTCAAAATATTACTTATATAATTAAATACAAATTAAACAAACATTAAATACAATGAAATTTAATTTATTATTACAATATGTCTGCTATTCATTATTGTTATATTAGCTATTTATATTATAATGAAATGAAAATAAAAAGATAATTTGAATATGAAGTAATGAATCAAATAGACATTTAACAACACACTCAACCAATTAAATTAATAATAAATACAATAAAAGAATATCAAATATTCAATAGAAAGATTAATACATGAATTTGGAATTAAAGTAAATGATATTAATGAATATAAAGAAATATTAAAGAAGACATTTAAAATAAAGAATGAAAATAAAAGAGA
>NW_001915049.1:6922-32595 GCF_000208925.1 Entamoeba histolytica HM-1:IMSS
AGAAATAGAAGAAGAGGAGGTAATGAAAATATTTAAAGAACAAGAAATGAAACAACAAGAAGATGTACAATTTATTAATTATTATTACAATAAGAAGAAAGTACATCAAATAATTAATATTATTAATAAAAATGAAATAATAATCAATACATTAGATGATTATTATCATTATATTAAATCTGTATCTTCCACTATTAACATCATTAATAAAAATAAACAAGAAAGAAGTGGAAAGAGAAGTATAGAAAGAATATTACAATCAAAAATATGTAGATTAAGAGATTTACTCCATAATAAACAATATATGAAATTAAAAAGAATATTACATATTAATAAATATGATATATATCATATTAAAGTAAAAACAAATGAACAAATAAACTATTATAAATACCTCAGAAAGATGAAAAGAATAGAAATAGAAGCAAGAAAGAATAATTGGAAAAGAATAAGATTGAATTATAAAATGATGAAATATGGAAAAGTGCAACATCTAAATAAGCCTAAAGAAGATGAATATCCAGATAATATCTCCACTATTAATTTCTGGAAAGGAATCTATGAAACTAACACTAATATAGATTTCCTGAATATTAATTTATATGAAATATTAATTGAAAATATAATTAATAATAGAATATCAATAATCACTCCCAATGAATTAGATTGTGCTATTAAATTCATTGCTAACTGGAAGGCACACGGTGTTGATAAAATATAATGATTTTTGATTAAATAATTAGAACAACCAATGAAATATTTAATAAAATTATTTAATGAATGGTTAAACAATCCTAATGAAATACATCTTCATTTTATTCAAGGAAGAACAATATTAATATATAAGAAATGAGATAAATTAGACCCACAGAATTACAGACCAATAACGTGCTTAAATTGTCTGTTAAAAGTGTATACATCAATATTAAAGATGAAAATAGAAAATCAATTGATGCTAAATCAAATTGAAAAACAACTTTCATTAAATCAAATTTGATGTAAGAAATATACATATCGTCAAAAGAAGGATTATTATACAACATTATAATCCAACAATTATTATTAAAGGCTAAATGGAAGTGGGTAGAAACATATTATGACGTCTCCAAAGCATATGATAGTATTAACCACCAATGGATTAAACAATGCTTAATATATTTTAATATCCCACTTGTAGTAATTAATAGTATATTATATATATTAAATAATACATATCTTAATTTATATTATAATCAAGAAAGTGATAGTATGATTAATGTAGAAAGAGGAATAATACAATGTGATAGTTTATCTCCACTTTTATTTGTATTATCTATTGACATACTATCTAAACAATTAGATATTCAAATAAACAAATTAAATATTAAAATAAATGGAGAAGAAAAACAAGTCCAGTTAAACCACATATTGTATATGGACGATTTAAAGATAATGACTAATAGCCTCGATGAAATGGAAAAAGCACACAAATTAACTAAAGAAATATTTAATGCAATAGGATTAAAAATTAATGTAGAAAAGAGTGGGATAATGACTAATATTAATAGTCAAATAAATGGTGAATTAGCTGAACTACCATGAGTAACTAATGATAATCCTTATTAATATCTTGGTATTGAAATAGGAGATAAAATAAATATCATTATAAATATTGTACAAGAATATTAAATGATGTATCTTCTATTTTATCATCATTAAATACTATGAAATATAGCAGCCTCATTACAATAAGAAATATTAATAGTGATATAATCTCAAAATTAAGATATGGATTTTGTATTGTACCATGGAAACTATGAGAATTGGAGAAGATAGATCAACAGATAAGAAAATCATTAATACAACTCCAATTGTACAGCAGAAATATACACAAAAGTAGACTATATGTTAAAATAAATGAAATGGGATTAGGATTAATGTCAGCAAGAGATGAATGTGCTAAAGAATTATTAAGAATATATTTAAAATAAAAATATCAAACACAGGAATAGGAGAAATGATAGAAACAATAAAAGAAAATCCAAATTGAATAATTAAAAGAATGAAGAAAGCATTTGGTAAGAAGATTAATTTTAATGAATTAATGAATATAATAGAATTAAATAAAAGAAAACATGATGTAAAGAAAGTATTTGAATTTGTAAATAATGAATTAAATGATAGATATTTAAGTGAATGGAAAGAAAAGAAATGTTGTGAATATATAAGATGTGCAAATGGCACTTTCAATGATAAGAAATTAACAGTAGCCACATGGAGGTCATTAAATATAAAAAGAAATGCATTCCTCCAAATAGTAAAAATGCAAGAAGGTGTAACTATGACAGGAAATATTAAATCAAAAATACTCCAAAATGATGATTTAAAATATTGTAAACATTGTCATAACACAATTGCATCTATTAATCATATATTGTTATGATGTAATGAAAAAGAATCAAATATTAAAACATGATTATGTATGTAAGCAAATATTTAAACACTTATTAATTACACAATTTACTGAATTTGATGCAATTGACTTTAATAATCCTCCTAAATGTATTAATAATGATAAAATGGTCATAACTTACAATATTGATTTATTTGTTAATGACAACTCATTCCATGCTAGAAGACCAGATATATATTATCAAAATATGAAAGAGAAGAAATAATATAATATAGATGTGCTATATGTCAAGATAATAATTTAGAATTAAATTATATTCATAAAATAAATAAATACAAAGAATTACAAGAGAAAATAAGAAATAATAGAGAAATAATATATGTTGAAATAATACCTGTTATATTATCAATAAATTGATTAATTCACAAAGAGTCAGTAAGAAGAATAAAATCCCTGAAATTACAATTAAACTTTTCCAAAATCCTACGAACAATTATTATCAAAAATATGAAAGACTTAATGTTTTATACAGGAAATTCTGGCAGCACATTAGAAGAAGAACAATCTAATGAGAGCATGCTAGAAATTAACTCTATTACACCAATAGAGCATAATGAAGAAAGTGAAATAAACACTTCTCAATAATCATAAAATCCAATAATAGATATATCCAATAATTGATATTTTTTTTTATACTTTTCTAATCGAATGTTTCTTATTCATTTTGACTCAGAACATATTTACATTAATCAAATAAATAATTCATGCTATGTGTATAAGTTAATGAAATTCATCAATTAGCTATTAATACAAGTAGGCTATAAGTTTTAACTTACATTAAGGCAAGAGAAGTTATTAATAAAATAAAACAAACCAAAGTGAAGTAATAAAAAATAACATAATTAGTCTTGTCTCAAAATAGGGTGTATTTCTCCATAATGCATAGTCTGAATAGGAGTTTTGTTTAATAAAAGAATTGGATCTTCTCTGCCTATCATCAAGTCATCAATCATACTCTCAAACGCAAAGTAGTTATTTCCTCTCATAGCAATAAAAATCAACTTAGTCATTTCTCGATCTTTCATCTGAACAGCGTCTTCAAGTGGGATATGACCAAATGAGTTACGTTGAGTAGTTCTAATTCCATTGATAAGGAGAACTCGTGCAACATTTAATGAATGATAAGAACAGCAAATATGAAGAGCATTATTATTGTTAAAATCAATAGAATTGATATTAATGTTATGCCTGAGAATTTCTTTACAAATAAGAGCCATTCCATAACGGGCACAGTAATGTAACAAACTCTCTCCATTTAAGTCTGGAGTTGAATAATTAAAATTTTGTAACTTCATAATTTCAAAAGCAATGTCATTAAATCCTAATTGAATTGCAAGCATTAAAATGTTTTCACCTTTGTGGTTAACATGATTTGGACTTAAACCAAGATCTACTAAGAAAGATATCATACCAATTTGCCTAGCCATAACAGCAATATGAAGTAAGGTGTTTCCATGTTTATCTTTATTAATTAAGTCATTACCATTGTCTAATAAATCTAATACTAAAGAAGCATTTCCTTCAAATACTGCCCTTCTCATTTTTTCATCTTCAGTTTCAAATAATACGTTATATATCTTTTCTGCATATTTTAACCAAGAGTATTTTCCAGGAAGTGTAGTGGTATCAGCAGGTTGATCATCTTTAATTATAACAGTTTCTTTTTTTAACATTTGAATAACAATAATATACAAACCATTCACTATTAAATATAAATTGTCTCTTCATATTAATAAAATTATCTAATCAAAAAAAAAATCTAAAGAAACACTTCAAAAGGATAATTTAATTCTTCTTGTTAATTGGCATTCCAATTGATTCAAGCATTTTAAGAGTAACTGGATCAGCAGTAATCTTTTCAATATTAACTTCAGATTTTTCTGGGACATAATTGTCTCTTCTTTCTCTTTCTTCTTCTTGAAGTTTGAAAGAGATTCCTCTAACTGGACCCTTTTGAATTCTTCTCATTAAGTGAGTGATAAAACCAGCAATTTTGTTTCTAAGTCTCTTAGTCTCAACAACAGCAACTTCATCAACAACACGTTTGTTGGTGTGGAAATCGAGAGTTAAGAGTGGGTAATACTTTTCAATGATATTTCTTGCAGCTCTTTTAACTGTTTTGGTTCTGACTCCTCCCATGTTTCACTCACTTATTCAAGGGTTAGTTCTTTCATTTCTAAGTTCTTTTCCTTTTATTTTGTTATTTAAATAATTTTTTTTACTATTCAGATTAATATTTTATATTTATGATGTTCATAACCCCATTTTTAAGATACTATCAATTATAATTCTATTTTAGTTTTTTATTAGTTTATAATAGTAAAAATTACTCAAACACAAAATTTGGAAAAATTATCTTGACTAAGAGACAATTCAAGTATTTATGAACATAATAATGAATTAATCATCATCACTTGATGCAGAAGACCTACTTTCACTTTTACTAATATCTTCTTTTTTTACATCAGATGATTTTTCAGAAGCAGAAGAACTAGAAGAAGCAGATTCTTTACTGTTACTATTATTTTCATCTAAAGGTTTTGAAATTTCGTTTTCAACTTCTGGTTTAGGTTCAGTAATTATTTGAGGAGTGTTGAGGTCTTCTTTTTTAGATGATTCTCCAGTAACATAATTAATATCAATATTCCATGAAGCTATTTCTTGTAAAATTTCTGTAGCAGTAGGACGTTTATCAGCTTCTTGATCCCAACATTTAGTGATTAAATTCCAATAATTGTCAGGCATCTTGTCTGGTCTTTCAAGTCTATTGCCTTCAATAACAAATTGAGGGATCATCCATGGTTGATTAAATCTATCATCGTTTTCATAAGCTTGTTTTTCATTAAAAGTTTCATATAATACCATTCCATATGCATAAATATCTACTGGATATGAATAATTAGAAGTACCTTGAAGTGATTCTGGTGACATATAAGTTGGTGTTCCAATACCTGTAGATAATTCTTTATTAGCAAGAGATCTTTCTGAAACATTTCTACAAGTACCAAAATCAGTTAATTTACCACAAACAGATGAATGTGGATTTAATGAATAAACTAAAACATTTTCTCCTTTAATATCTCTATGAATAATTTGATTTTGATGAAGGAATTGTAATGCAACTGCAAGATCATCCATAATTTTAATCTTTAAATCATATGAAACTTCTCTTTTTCCCCACATTTTACTTAATGATCCAAATTCTGCAAATTCTGTCACAATAGCAATTTCTCCTTCTGTATATACTGCTCCAATTAAACTAACAATTGTTTGATGTCTTAATTGAGATAACATACCAACTTCATGATTAAATTCTTTTGTTTGTTCTTCAGTAAGATTTCTTGCTTTCATCTTTTTAATAGCAACATCTTGTCCTCTATAAGTTCCTCTAAATACGAGACCAAAAGCACCTTCACCTATTGGTGGCATAACAGGTTTAAGTTCTGTATGGTCTAATTTAGTTGATAAATCAGACTCAATAATAATTTTTAATTTTGCTGTTTCTTTATTATTATCATCAACATCCATAGCAATAATACCAATATCTTCATTTACAATAGCAGTACAAAGCATTTTAATCTTAAATGTAACTTCAATACCAAATCCTGCTTTTAATGTTTGTCTTACTGGATTAACTTCAAGTGAATATCTATGAGATGGGTTTGTAAGAATTTCAAAATAATATGATTTGTTTGATGTGTTCATGATTTTTAGTTTTTGTTCATACTCAGTATCAACAATGGCTTTTGTTGATGGAAGTCCAAAATCAAGTTCCCATCTCTCAGTTTTTAATGGGAAGTTTTCATTATCAGCAGATAATAATGCAAGTTCAACATCTGATGATACTCTAAATGGTCTAATTTCTGTCTCACGTTGTTTCTCAGCAGCTCTACGTCTTCTCCATAATAAGAAAATAATAATAAGAATAATCACAATCAGAATTAAACATGCACCAATACATAATGGAAGAATTAATGCAAGATTAACTTTAGTACATTCAAGTCTATCTCTTGAATATGTATATCCACTTTCACATTCTTCACACCCAGTTCCTTTACATTTATGACAATGTTTGATATTATCACAACTAAGACAAGTAGCATTATCCTCAGTAGTAAGGTATTGAGTATCATTACATCCAGTACAAATTATTCCATCACCAGTAATATCACCTACTTGTTCTTTGCATTCTGTACATCTATCAGGACATTTAAGACAATAACCATCATGTGTATAATACCCTGTATTACATATAGAACAACCTGAAGTTGTAATAAGACTAGCACATTGATTAAGGTTGTATTGATTACTCTCTGAAATGTTAACTAAAAAACATTTTCCTTTTGCTTCATCTGCTGCATCTGTCAATGATTTAGGTCTCCAATACAAAGCATTTGAACTATTATCAGTTGCAGAGTTACATGTTTGACAATAAGTACTGGACGTACATGAACCACATGACACATCACATTTAGTACAAGTGACATCACTTAAAAAATATCCAGAAGCACATTCCACACAATATCCCATTTCAGTTCTAACACATTCAGGTGGTTTTTCAACACAATTATAAATATTTTGTGTATTTCCAGTTAATTCTTTATAGAGAGAAGTAGCTTCAATACTAATATTAAGTGCATACCCAGCATTACAAGCGGAGCACCAAGTTGAATTATATTCACAAATTTTACATTTAACATCACATAACTCACATTCTTTTTTAAATTCCAAAACATTTGTTTTACTATTTTTTGTCACAGGAAGAAAATAGCCAAATGTTTGTTGAGAACTTGTATCACTACATTTTAATGGATCAATTAATTTTTTTTCAGAATATTCCTTACAAAGTTCCAAATTAATTTGGTCATAATAACATTCTAAACATCCATATTGATCAGTAACTTTACAGTTAGAATTTTTTAAAATACACTGACCTTCTTCTCCACTAAAGTAATAATTAGGACCACATCTAAAACAATAATTTTCATTTAAACAAGAAGAACAATTTTTAGGACAACTAACACATTGAGATCCTTCTGAAAGATAAAATCCTTCATTGCATTCTAAACATCCTTGTATTCCATTTGATCTAGCACAATTATCAATAGAAGGTACACATTTTCCTTCAAATAATTTCATTGCAGAATTACATTCAACACAATTAGTAGAATTAATACATCTTAGACATTGCTCAGAACAAGGAGAACATCTTCCATTATCAAGATAAAATCCTGTCGTACACAATTCACAATGATCTCCAAATATATGACCTGAAACACAGTGTTCAATAGAAGAACATTCAGAAAGTGGATCTGTTGGATCTTTTAATGCAAAACCATTACTACACATAAAACAATTTTGAGCACTAGAACATCTTTGACAATTAGTTTTACAAGGAAGACAATTTAATTTACTTACATCAAAATATTCATTAATACCACATCTTCCACAAACTGAATTATTTTCTTCTTTAGAACAGTCAACACAATTTGCTCCATTATTGACAAGAGTATATCCTGCTTCACATTGGAAACATTCTTGAGAATTACAATATTTACAATTAGTTGTACATGCCTTACATTCTTGATTTTGAAGATAATACCCAGGTTTACACATAGTACAAAAAAGATTATCCCAAGTATCACAATTCGATATATTCTTTCTTTCAGTACATTGATATGAACTATCTAAGTAATAATTATTTTCACAAGTAATACACTTATCTTCAGCAAAACAAGTTTTACAGTGTTTGCTAGTATTGCAATTTTTACATTCTCCAGAGGTATCAAGATATTGTCCATCAGAACAATCAATAGCATTAGAGTAAAAGAGGATTGTAAATAAAAGAAACATGAAGTAAATTTAGATCTTTTCACTTTTTCAGTACTATAAAGGGTTTTTTCTCTTAAGATTGCTAACTTCTTTTCAAGTAGGCACTCATTTCTATCAGCCTCTATGAGAAATATATTATCATTATAGATTAATTTATTATACTTTATTAATTCTAAAAAATTTGGTTAGAAGAATCTTAAAAATGAGAGAAATTGAATATGTTCTAAGTTCTTTATTTTTTGTTTTCCGATTTTGATGTATAACTAACAAAAAAATCATTATTATTCCTAAAATAATGGTTTTTTTAGTTAATAGAAAAATATAGTAATTTTATAGTATATTCATTAATTAACAAAAAATAAAAAGAATAAAAAAACTTTTTTTAGAAAAATGAATGGATTAACGAGAGATGAGATTGAAGAACGAGCAAAACGAAGTTTTAGTTGTGGAGGAAATACTTTTAATGATATTTATAGTTGCAGAGGAGGATATCATCAATTTAACGAAACTGTTGATGAATTAATAAAACATGACTCAACAGAAATTTGTAAATTACATACAACTAAAGAAGTTCTTGTATCATTGATTAAAAATGTGTTATTAAAAACTGAGTTAATTGAAGCAGTTGATATTAGTAAAAAAGAAGAAAAAAGTGATGAACAAATAATTTCATTTAAAGAATATAAATTAGTATTTGATGGAAAAGAATGGATTAATCAAGGACTTGTTAAATATTGTCAACCTCAAAAATTAATTATTAGAAGAAAAGAAGAAAAAGGATATCAATATTCGTTATTTTATAATCCATCTTTAATTGAATCTCCACTAAACACTCGATGGAATTGTGAATATAAAATAATTAATGAAACCACTGGATTATCAATGACTATAGGAGGAAATGCCTCTGTTGGAGTTATTCAATTTATAGAGAACTTTGGTTATTTTGAAGGGAAAAAAGGAGAAAATAAATACAGAATTGAACCATCTTTTGTTCTTGCTATATTATGTGGTATTGTATCAGAACAAACTATTGAAACATATACTGAATATGTTAATATTAAATCGTCATCGTTAAAACAAACAATTTCAACATTATACTCTCGACTCAAATTAACTCAAGACTTTAGTGAAGCTAATTGGATTAATAAACAAATCACAAAAAGTGAATTATTATTAAAACAAAATGAAGAAAAATGGGATACATGCACAAAACAATTAAAAAATTATTTAATTTATGATTATTAATAAAATTTTATGATATATAAAACAAATCAATTGAATAACAAAATGTGTTAAATTATTTTTTCATTGGTTTACCACAGTATGGGCAGAAATTCATTTTATTATCAACTAATTGACCACATTCACAAACAGTAGTTTGAGCAACATTTTTATTTGTATTTTGCTCTGCAACTTTTTGTAAAAATTTATTTTCTTCATCAATAATTCTTTGTCTTTCAGCTTCATCATCAACACCAGCAGTCATTCTTGAAGGCTCACCTGATTCTTTATCTGCAACACGATAATAAGCAGGGACAACATCAGCTTTCTTATAATATTCAGCTTGTTTTGTATGTTTATATTCAATTTGTTGTTGTTTTCTATATGTTTGGAAACAAACATTATGGAATATTTTTCCATCATTATTAACTTTCTCAGCTGGATAAACTTCTTTACCACATAAGAAACACTTAGGCATTTTTTAATTTATTGATTCAATGGTTTTGAAGTTCTTTAATATTTAAAGGGTAGATTTTTCTACTAATAATATCACATCTTAGCTTTTTTCCTTGTTAAAGTTGTAATTTCTATCTCTTTTTTTTTATCATTTTTTCCTTTAAAAAAGTATATTAATAGTAAAAAGTTGTAAAATCTAATAAAAATAGTTTTTTCTTTACTTTTGAAGTTCTTCTGTATTTACAAGGATTTTGTTTACTTCGTTTAAAAGTTGACTTTCATTTCTGTATGAATATTAAATTTTGGACCTTCTAAGGGTTGGATTGATGAGATGAAGCGAACCGAGTATAGAACTTTAAATCTAAATTAACTTAAAAAAAAAGAGTCTAAGATTGTTTTCTGTTGTCCCTTTAACTCAATAACTTTTTTATTTATCTTCACTAAGACTTTTAGAAGATTGGTCATATGAACTTATTGAATGTCTTTTGTGTTTATATCCTTTTCTCTTTTTATAATGATCTTCATAGCTTGATGTATCAGATGAAGCAGAAACTGACTTTTTATAATGTTTTCTTTTTGAGTGTCTAGAATGTGATCTATGATGTTTTCTTTTTCTTTTACTATTTTGTTCAGTGTCTTCACTTGAGTCATCTGAATAAGAATGCCTTCTATGTTTATGTTTATTTTTTACTTCTTTTTGTTCTAGTGAAGGTTGTTGATTTTCTATTATTTTGTTTTCATTATTCAATTGATCTAGACTAATACTTTTTATAACAGATGATTGTTTTGGTGATTCTTTCTCGGTTGTTTTATTTTCTGTTTTTATATATTCTTGTTTTGTTGATGTCTCATTAAATTTAAAGTATTCGTCAATTAATATCTGGGAATTTTTGTCTGGTTGATTTATGGAAACAAAAAATAGTGAGTTAGCAATTTGAAGAATACTATTAGAAGGTAATTCAAATTGTGCATATTGTGGAACAACACAACGATTTACAATAACATCATTTCTATCGCTAAAATTAAAAATAAACCCTTTGTCATCATTTTTGTTGTTCATCACAAAATCACAATGGTGTGGAAGGGTATTTCCAATAATGACATCAGTAAACTCAGAACCAAACGACGTTGAGAGTCTCTTTACATTAAAGCTTCTTGAAGTTAATTTACCATCTTTGATTTTAGTAAATAATATAGCAGTCATGAAAAAGCTATTTAATGATAGATCTTGTAATTCGATATATTGAGGGAAAAAATTTAAAATAACACAAAATTAAAAATTCTTCAATTTTATGAACAAGAATCAAAGAAATATAATTCATTTTAATTCATTAAACTTCCTTACAATAATTTTTTTTTTGTTTCATATTAGATTATTTCAAAAAAAAACTAAAGAAAGAAATAATTCTATTCTTTATATAGAATAATAGATTCATTGAAATAGATTGATTATGAGATATTTTTTTATAAAATACCAAAACACAAATTCCACAACATAAATTAACAACAATACATTAATTAATTTTGTTATGAAAATTTTGAAGATATTAAGATTCATTTTAACTTTTTTCCTCTTTTGTAAATGGATGGAAGAATGAAAAGAGTTTAGAAATTTTTTTTTCTTTCATCCTAATAAAATGGGGATTTGGTTCAATTGAAGGAGTTAAAGTTGAACAAGGAAAAGAAGTAGTTGAACTTTGGGATGAAATTACTTTTGTTCTTCTTGGGACTGTTAACATCATAAAAAGTGTTTTTAAATTAAAAGAGGTTTTTGCTGAAGTTTCTAAGATAGTACATTCACAAATTCCATTTAAACTCAATTGAAGTTTAGTTAAATCTTTAGTAGATACTTTTCTATTAATTTCTTCATCAATTTTATTAGCCACAATAATAAATTTTGGTAGTTCTTTTTTATTATTCAAGTGAATAATATTAATACATTCAATAATATCATTATGAGCTTTTTCAAAATTTTCTCTATCAGTTACTGATAAAACATAAATTATAAATTCTGCTTTTGTTAGTTGAAAATCTCTTAATATTTTAAATTCTCTATTACCTCCATTCTCTATTATTTTAATTTCAGCATTATATTTTTCTCTTTGGATTGTACAATTATACACATCTTCAATAGTTTCTTCATATAAATTAACTTCTTTATTATGAAGGTATTTTTCAATAATAGAAGTTTTTCCACACCTAGAAGGACCTATAAAACAAGCATAGATAGTTTTCATTATGTATATATGTGATTTATTCGAGTTTAAACGTTTAAATAGTTCATATTCTAACACTCTCAAACAAAGACTTTCTCTCTTTACCATTTTTTTTGTTAGAATCACATTTATTCTATACTATTTATATTTATAGCGTAGTTTCTCTTTAAAGTTTTTTTGTAATATCTTTCTTTAACATTCTTTCATTTTTATATTCAGAGGAATTTAATTTGCTTTTTGGTTCTTAGTTAATAATGTAAAAAACAAAATTTTTTAACCAATAAATAAATTATGTGATATCTAAACAACTCCAAGCTAGTTTTACATCAATAATTTATTGAAAATGATATTTTTAAAATAACAGCTCAAATAATATTCGTCATATTCTATAAAAATAATGAAAAAAAGAAGAAAGAATATCCTTGTAAAAAAATTATTAATTTGCCTAACGTAATACATAAATTCCTATCAAAAAAATGATATTTTTTTGTTAATAAAATTAAATAACATTTTAAAAAAGAATAAAAATATCTTCTCAAGTTATAAATAGATCAAATCTGAGTATTTTAATGAAATTTATTCTTATTTTTTTACATGAAATATTATACATTATTCATAAATTATGTGGATATAGATATTTATGATTTATTGTAAATAAAACAGAAGTTAAAAGTTTAGTTTTTTAAGAAAGGTAAACAAAAATATATTTTTCTATAACTGTTTTTACGTAATTATATAATATTTGAAAAAAAATCCATAAAAGAAAAAAATGATTATCACATACGCATTTATGACTGAAGGACTTTCTTTAAAAAAAACAAAAAAAACATTTAAATAATTGAGTTTATGATAATACTAACTGGTTTAATGAAATTTTTTTATTTTAAGATTATATCTTTAAGTATTGAATTGAAAAATAGTTCTATAAAATATCGGTCTGTCTCTAATTGTAAATAAGAAATATATTTGTGATACTGGTTATTGAATAAGTCATCATAAGTAAATTATTGTTATTTATTATATTAAATTATATTAAATAATATTCTCATCAAAGAAGTCAAAATTATATTAAATCAATACCAAATTCGTATTTGTTTATATAATTTCTATATAATAGTGTATATTCTATATTTTTACATATATTTTATTCTTATTTTTTATTGTAGATACTACCAATAATATTACTTCATATTATACTAATAATTTAAGTATTTTTTATTATTTATATGCTGTAATATTATGAAATTATATTGAATAATGGTTTAAATGGAATTATATTAGATTTCAATAATGTCTTTTAACAAATAATATCATCAAAATACATTGATATCATCATTAGTTCATTCTTTTCTTATATTCCAAAATATATTACACATTATTTATTAGTTTATGTTAAGATTTAACTTATTTTTGTTCATGCATTTATCAAGATGGTCTTTATATATATTCCAACTTTTTTATGTTTCGAACACTTTATTTATTCTTGAGTTTGTTTTTGGATTATAAATATTATTTCAAACATACAACATGAGGTGTTTTATTTATATTTTCATCTGTTTATTATCTAATTATTTGGAAAAATGAAAATCAACCATACGTTGTTCTTGTGTTGGTTTTATAAAATATACTGTTGCTGGTGGAAAAGATGGGATTAGATTACCAAATTTATTAGTTAATTCTTCATTAAACTTAGACAAGTCATTATATCTTCTTAATATTTGTTTTCTTTTAATTCCATTTATAAATAACTCTATTTGATAATAATCTACTTTTTCTATTTGAGTGAATTGAGTAACTTTAATATCAAAACCAAGAATACCATTCATGTTAATGTAAATATTTACGAAATACTTTTTCAAAGATCTTAATAAAAAAGAAACAGAAAAAAAATTAAATTTTGAATTAATTTTGAGGGACATTAGCAAGGACTTGAGCAAAGAATTTAAGTTCATTGTGTCTTGCTTTCTTTAATTCTGGAACATCATTCTCTTTTTCTGAATAAAGATCAGAACAATGAGATGTTCTGTCAATTAACTGGACTAAATTACCTTCTTGATGATCAGACTCAGTAACTCCAAGAGCATGCCAAGGATCAGTGTTACCATTTGTAAATGCAACATTGGTTACACATGGTTTCTTTCCTCCATATCTAACATTGATATGATCAACTGCATTATATAATGTATCTTTATCAATGCCATAAATATCTTTACACATATCAATACTTCCTTGAAGTTGATTTAATTTACCCCATTTAACTGATGATTGTTCACTAACAGCTTGATAATATCCATAAGCAATACATGTTTGGAAAAACCATGATCTACCAGAAGCATCTTCATTTCCTTCAGCATAAGTAGAAGTATTTTGTAATGTTTTATAACTTTCTTCTTGAGAAGATGGAGTACATTCTTTATCAGCCCATTCTGGATTATATTTTTCTTTAATAAATAATGGGTATTTATTAACAATATCCTCATTAATTTCAGCACAAATTGAATCAGTACTTTCATATGAAGGTTTCCAATTTGAAGAATTATATTGAACATAACCAGAAAGAGCTGTTCCAATAGACTCTGCAAATGTTTGAATATCTTTTTCACCAAATTCAGTACAAGTATTGAAAATCTTTCCTAATTCTTTTCTTCCTTCTTCAGTAGTAGTCATTTTATCCCATTGTTCAAATGCAAATGATAATAAATCTGCAGTGTTTTTAGGAAGTGCATTTTGTACAACTTCAAGATATTGATAAAAATCAACTACAGCTTCTACTGGAGCAGATGATGCCCATGCTCCTTCTACAACATTAGGATATTTTTGTCTCATCCAAGCAGCTAAATTACCACTATATGATCCACCAAGAACAATAACTGGATGTCCAACTAAATTATTTTCTTCTTGAACATGAGAAATAACTTCAACGTAATCCATTAATGCTTGTTCTGCAGTACAATAAATTAATTTATCCATTTCAAGTGATGGAGTTGAAGCACCATAAAAACGATGTTCAACAGATAACATTAATCCTTTATGCTTTTTAGCCAAATCAGTTACAACAAAATAATTTTGTAAACCAGTTTCATCTTCAGGTCCTTCACCTCCTAATAAAACAAAAAGTGGTGCATTTGGACTATTGTTATCCAAATAATCAGTGCTGATGAAGTATTGAATATCAAAATCAATTTGATTATTAGCGTTGAAATGATCCAATGGAACAGTATAAGTCAATGTTTTAACGTTTGGTATATCAGATTTCAAACTATGAGATAATCTTTTATAAAATTGTTTTTGATGAAGGGTTAATGATGCATAAGCAGAAAGAAACAATAAGATAAATAAGAACATTTCGAATGAATAAGAGAGAGAAGTTATTTTCAGATACTAAACTAAAAATTATTAAAAACAGAAATTAAAAAAGAAAGTAATAAATAAAATAAACAATTAATTAGTATCTTTCAAGAAAAACTTAGTAAAGCAACTACATGAACGAGAAGAATGATCATCTCCAATAAGTGGAGAATATGAAAAAGAGAGTTCAGGTGAAACAACAACAGTAGAATGAACATCAGGAGATTTTCTTGGAGGAGAAATACAAGAAGTAGTTTCAGAAAAGTTATTTCCTTTTCTAAGTTTAGGAGAATATAACATAGGAAAATTATCACTATAAATTAATGGTGTTGGACAACACCCATTTCTAACTCTATGAGTTAATGCCCCAGAACTTGAATTAGAACCTTTTTCTTTTAAAACATTTTGTTCATCATTTTCTGTTATTTCTATATCACTATAACTTCTTGAACGAACTGATTTACGTGGAACTAAAGAATTTGGATATAATGGTTTTAAAATTGATGGACAATAAATATTAATAAGACCTAAATCTACATTTATTGGTTCAACTCTAAAAGCACCAATTGATGCATGATCTAATTTTCCAGTTAAATTTGTTGGACGCATTTTATTTTTATTTTCTGTATGAAATTGTCGAACTGATTCTGTTGTTTGAATTAAATATTTAGAAATGTTTTCAATAAAATCAGACATATTTGCTGATAAAATAATACGAGATGATATAATAGAATCTAATGATACTAATGTTTTTGGTAATTGAAAATTATCACAAAAACCATCAGAAGTTAATAATATGATATCATCTGAATAAACATTTACTATTTTTAACATTGAAGACCTTAAATCAGGATGAGTCCCATCTGCAGAACCAATTCTTCCTCCACTATCTTTTGTTGATAATAAACATCTACACCATTTGGGATTAAGAGCTACACAATTTTGATTTTTATCATTATATATAAAACATTGAGAATCTCCAATAGAAAGAACAATTAATTGTTGATTTAAATCTTTTGTAGAAAATAAACAAGCAATAAGTATAGTTGTTGAACCAACTCCTTTTATTTTAGTTGATTTTTTTAAAATATCAATATGAGCGTTATATGCACTATCAACTAACATATTCGCAATGTCCTTTGATGATTGACATGTTTCAATCTCATCAACAATTGTTTCCATTATTGAACGAACAGCTATTGAAGATGCTTGATGAGGTTGAATACCCCACCCACATCCATCAGCTATTATCATAACAGTTGACTTTGAAAAACGAAGTACACCAATACGATCACAATTTGGTTCTCCTTGTTTGATTCCATCAATGATAGGATAAGTACTAAATGAAGTCATCCCAAATGATTGGTCATTTCCTAAAATAGAAAGAGGGTCATCACAAATATGAAAACAATAACCATTCTTTTTAATTGGTTCAATTACATTTGTTGGAATAGATTTAATAAATGGTTTAAATGTTTTAATGAATTGTACTTTCAATGAAATTTCCATTTTATGATTAACTAGTTTTGAGTGTTACAAAGAGAAAAAGAGTTGTTTCAAAATCATTATTCTTAAAAATAGTTTTTCAAATCAAAAAATGATCTATTTATATCAAATAATAATAACAAAAAAACGAACAATCATCATTAATTTTTTTTTTTTCTAAAATTAACAAACAAAACTATTTCTTAATTTGTTCTAGATTATCTCTACTGTACTTCTTGATTTTCTATTATCCCTTCTTCCATTGTTTCCTTTGTAAGTTCTTCAAAAAATTTATTTAATTTTTTAAAATATTCAGGATAACTTGGTAAATTCATATGAAATCCTTTTGCAAATTTTTCCATTCTTACTTTTTTCCCTGTTTCATGAGCAACATCATAAAGGTGTTGCATCATTGATGGTGGGACCATTTCATCTTGACCACTACTACAAAATAAAATTCTTTTTCCTTTTTGTACATGTTTAATTTCATTTAAATTATCCCATTTATCTTTAATTAACCAAGGAAAGAAACTAATAGCTGGCATTAATATTTTACCAACATCAAGAAGTGTTGTAAATCCATTTTCAATAATTAATCCTTTACAATTTTTTTTATTATACAATTTTAATGCCATTGATGCTCCAATTGATCTTCCAATAACAACAATATTATTCATATCAACTCCAAGTGACTCTAATGAATCAAAATATTTTTCAACATCATTATTCATTGTTACTTCTTCTGGAATCCCTGTCGATTTATCAAACCCTCGATATACTGCAATAACAAAATTTACGTTACATAATTCATAATATTTTTTAGCCATTTCCATTCTATCTAAAACACTCCCAGCATTACTTTGAAATAATAATAATGTTATGTGTTTTGATGGCTCTTCTTTTAAACATGCATATAAATAAACAGTATTATTATCATTTGTAAAAATTGAAACTTCTTTTAATTCAAATGGGAGTTGGAAGGTTTGTGTTATTTCTTCAACACTTGGTAATGTATGACGAGTAGGATAGAAAACTATTTCATATTGATGAGTAAATAAATGTATTCCACTTAATACCATTATTAGAGCTGTGGCTCCTGCAATAATCTCCCAAATCATTAAATTTATAAGATGACTAAAAATATCATTTATTGATATATAAAACAAAAATTAAATTAAAATATGATTTTTGTTAAATTCATTAATCTCTTGTGATATATCAACATTTGGTTGTGCCCAATATGGTAGTTTTGTTTCAAAAATTTCATCATCAATAACATATCTCCATGCATGAAGATATATTCCATATTGAATTGGATCTCCTTTAAGATGTTCACATTCAATACATCCCTCTTCTATTTTCCATTGAATTGTTCCTCCATATTGTGTTTCAAATATCCCTTCATCATCACATTTTGATTCATCAAATTGTGCAGCATATATTGGATCATTTACAATAGGATGATGAATTGATTGTAAATGTACTCTTATTTGATGAGTTCTTCCACTTCCTAGTAATGCAACAGCAACAGTTGTATTTGTTTTTTCATCATAAAACAATGGATTAAATTCACTATGACATTCCTTTCCATCTTCTTCAATTTCATTAACAGAGACATGAATTTTTTTATCATCAATTCTTTTCCTTCCAATTTTACTAGTTACAGTTGTTTTTTCTAATCTTCCTCTTACTCTACAAAGATATTCTTTTTTTTTAATAGTCATATAACTTTGAAATTCTCTAGCTGCTTGAATAGTTTTAGCTAATAATAAAATACCAGATGTCATTCTATCTAATCTATGAACTGGTCTTAAATTAGTATATCCTTCATGTGCTAATATAAATATTACAGTGTTGTGTCTATATCTTCCACAAGGATGTACTGGAATAGAAGATGGTTTATCAATTGCAATAAAATCATTTGTTTCTTTAACTATAGTAAGTTTGTCACAATAAACAGGTGGTTCATGTCTATGAACTTGATGTTCTATTTCATCATGATGATGAATAATTGTAGATGGTTCAATTATTTTATTATTAATTTTAATTAATCCTTTTTCAATTTTTTTTATTGTAGTTTCTTCATTACAAAGTTTAAATTCATGAACAAAAACATCAACAATAGTTCTTCCAATCCATCTTCCTTTTGCATTTACTTTAAATGTATAAAAATAAGGTAAAACTCTTCTTAATCCATTTTCAAAATAATAAGTTGTTTCATTAATTTCTTCTTGAGAAATTCCTTTAATTAATTGTTCTTGTTCTTTTTTTTTTCTTTTTTCCTCTATTTGTTGTTTTTTTTTTATTAAAGCATTTTTATAATGAATATTATTTTCATCTCTTGGTTTTTTAATTCCTTTGTTGTTTTCTTTATTCATTTTTATTCTTTATATTTTTTTAAGTTACTATTTGAAAATTTTCTTATACAAATCTCTCTTTCTTGACTTATTCAAATATTCAAATACTTTCTTTTCTTATTAACCATTCAATATTTTATCTCTTTTTTTGTATCTTTAATTCTGGTTTGAAGTAAATAATTTGTTATTATTCAAAAATCAATTAAAATCCAAACATCTTTTGAGCTAATCTCTTTTCTTTCTCTTTATCGGCTTGGATCTTTGCCTCAGTATTCTTTATCCAACTAACAGTAGCTGCACTATGTTCAATTTCTTCACTTTGTTTAAAAGCAACTAATGCCTCTTCATATTTCTTTAATCCATTTAATGCCATTCCTTTTCTAAATAATCCTTTAACATTTTTTCCATCAATTTTCAATGCAGACTCAGCATTATCTAATGCTTTATTTAATTTATCTACTTTTAAATAACAGAGAGCAAGATTTAAATAAAGTGATAACTTCATTTGATTACATTTATCTATTTCTTCTGGTCCCATATCAAACATTGCTTCAACATGTCCAAGAGCACTTGAATACATTCTAATAGCACCAATCCAGTCTGTGTCTTTAAATGCTTTAGTTCCTTTTTCTTTTGCCTTTTCTGCAGCTTCCATTTTTTCTTTATTTGTTTTTGGTTCTGGTCTCTTACGAGCTGTTTCTCCAGTTCCTATATGTTCAGCTCTCATTTTTTCAGCTTTTTCTTTCTCGTTTTTAGCTTCTTCAGCTTTTTTATCTAAATAACTTTTTAAGGTAGGAGCAGCAGAGTCAATTGCAATTAAATGAGCTTTATAAGCTTCTTCTAAAGATTCTAGTCCAAGGTCTTGAGCATCATTAAGCCAATCTTCCATTTCATTACAAAGATTTCTTAATGCATTAGATTCATTTTCAGGAATATTTCCTTCTTTTGACTCTATATATCTTCTATATTGATTAATCTTAGTTTCAATATCATTTAATATCCACATCTTTCTTTCTCTATTCTTAATTATCGTTGTTGCTTTTAACATTTCTTCATCAATTTTTTTAATCATTTCTTTTTGTTTTTCTTCTATCTCATTATTCTTCTTCTCTTCTGTTAATTTGTTTTTATTTTGTTGACTACGTTCTGCATAAACAGCTCCTCCAAGTGCAATTGAACATGCAGAATCAATTGAATTTAAAAATCTTACTTCTTCTCCAACAACACCTTTAATAATTTGAACAACATTTGGTGCTCTTCCTGTTCCACCAATAACTTCAACTTGTTCAATTTTTGTTTTACCATCATTAACAACTTTTTTTACCACTTCTTCAATTTTATATAATTCATCATGAATTAATTGTTGCATTAATTCTCTACTTAATTTAATCATAATAGAACCGTCATTAATTCCATCAATCTCAATATTAGTTTCTGGAATTGTTGAAAGTAAAATTCTTGCTTTCTCAACAGCTCTTTGTGTTCTAATAAATGCTCTAATGTAATTTGGTTGTGTTATATCAATTTTTTGTTTTTCTAATAAATAACGTTCAGCATATTCAATCAACTTTTTATCAAAATCATTTCCTCCAACAATAGCTGACTCTTTACTAATACATTCAATTGTTTCTCCAACTGAAAATACTGCTGCTGTAGTATGATGTGCTCCAATATCTACAATTAATACATTTTTCTTTTCAACAGAATGCATTGTTTTAAGACAAAGTGCAGCTGCTTCAATATCAGATAATGTTAAAACTTCTTTAAAGTTAAAATGTCCTTTAATTATATTTTTATATAATTCCTTTTTTTCTTCTTCCATTTCACTTGGAATAGTAAGTGTTACTACTGTTTCTTCTGGTTTTAATTCTGTAAGTTTATCTTTTAAATACATTTCTACGTCTTTTAATAAATTATCAATTAATAATGTATGATAGAAATATGGTAATTCTTGATTAAATGTAGGTTGTGTAGTTACATTATTTATTGTATGTTGTGGATATCTCATTTGTTTATCAATTGCTTCATCTCCAATAAATACAGCTTCTGATGCAGGTTCATATACAATACATGAAGGAGTTAATGGATTAGAAATTTTATTTGATACAACAGTTGGAAATGAACCTTCAACTGTATGAGCAATTAAACTGTGTTTACTTCCAACATCTATTCCTAAGAAATTCATTACTTTCTTTTTTTAAAAGTTCACTTTTTAAACCCTAATAATTGTTTGCACGTCATCATTTTTGTTTATTTATAAACGTGCTTCCACATCATTATTTCTTCAATAATAAATCCTTTACAACTATTACTTACTCTTCATTACTTTATTGAATATTTTCTTTTATAGTAATTTATTTTTTTTTAATTCACTATTTTGATATTCTAAATTAAATGGAATTTCTTTTCCTTAATCAAATAGTTCATTGTTTATATCAAAATTCATTATGAAATAAATAATGCTTTTCTAACATGAATCTAATATTCAATACTCTATTTTTGGCTAACAACCTTTTCTTAAAACTCAACTTCTATTCTAAATTATTATTTACTTTTGATTCTTTTGTACTAACCATAATTATTTTGTGATTGAATAATTTTTGTTGAAGATTAGTGTTATTTATTATTGAATTTATTATGATTATGACAGTAAATAATAAACAACTTCATTAATTAAAAAAAAATGATAATTAAATATAAGTTCTATTTTGTGGGTTTGTTTAAATATTTAATAGTAATAATAAATATTATTGCTATTCTTTTCATAGTACTATTTACCAAGTGACAAATTTTTAACCTTCATTTTTTATATCACTCAGTAAATTTTTTGTATTTCACTAAATAAAAATTGTATTTACATAATTCTTGGTTCATTTCATTAAAAAAACATTTAAAACTATGATTAGTTATTATTTGAATAATATTACTTCATAAATGAATATTTCAGTTTTATAATGTAAATTTAAATAAATAAAAATATCATCAAAGTTTTGTAATTCTTAGAAAAATAATCTTTTTTAAATTAAATAATATGATATAATGTTGTATTCATTAAATATACATTTTTAACATATTTAGAATTATGTTGACATAATCCAAGTTATCAAACCATAATATTTATATTAAAATATATATACTAATCATACTTTTTTGATTCTTATTATATAAGAAATGATAAAACCCAATAATTAGTAAAATGAATTGAATAAATATGGTGTAATTCTGTTTTTCTCTTCTTCAAGACAAAAGGTGCTTGACATAAAGTGATACTTTTTAGATATTATAGTTTTTCAATAAATCTTTTAAATTAGAGAAGTACTTAAAAAAAAAAATAAAGTTAAAATTGATAAACATCATTAAATAAAATTTTTCCAATCAAAAAATGAAATTATTTTGGCTCATTGTTGAAAGCATTTCCTCATCAAAATATTTAGATGTATCAACATCATCAACTAATCCTTTTCTTCTTCTTGTTTTCATCATAAATTCTCTTGATAAATAAGGTTGAGGATTTGGTTGTAAATTTAATGGTTTAATTTCTTTGTCTAAAGGATCACCTGGAACATTTCCCCAGTGACTAAACCAACTTTGAACAAATGCCTGACCTCTACTAAATGTTCTAATATCTGTTTCAAATCCAAATATTTCTATTAATGGGATATTTCCATGAATTTGTTGGAATGGAGTGCCTTCAAGAGGTTGTTGTTGAATAATAAAACCACGCCTATCACTAATACTTTTAGTTATACCTTTAATTGCATTTTCTGGAGTAATAATTTCAACAACATAAATTGGTTCTAAAAGTTGTGGTGATGATAAAATAATTCCTGCATAAATTGATCTTCTTAATGCTTGAATAACTTGTTGTTCATCAACATTTCTTTCAAATTCAGCATCAATAATTCTTACTCTACAATTTCTCATTTCTTCTTCACATAATGGTCCTGAGCTCATTGCCCATTTAAATCCAATACAACATGCTTCTTTCATTTCATTTATTTTTTCCCTTTTTTCTTCTTCTAAAATATCATTTAATAATACATTTGGAATTTTTTCTTCTGGTCCAATACAAAGAAGAGATTTTGATGCAAGAATATCCCATTGATACTTCTTATATAATATTTCATCTCTTCCTTTCTCTTCTTTTAATTCTCCTTTTTCTATTCCTTTAATTGTATTTTCATCTAATGGATCAATAATAACAGCAATTCTATTTCTATGATTTGTTGAAAGTGCAACACTTTTCATTTGAGACAAACATGACACTGTTTCATTAAAAATTACACATGGATCACTAACTTTAATTTCTATTGGTGTAAACATATTTCTTACATCTCTTAATATACAATCTAAATACATTTCTCCATATCCTGTTATTATATATTCTCCACTATCTTCACATTTTACCATTGAACCTGGATAACTTTGTGTTACTTTTGAAAGAGATTCTATCATTATTTCTTTTTCTGATGGTTTTAATGGTTCAATTGCAACTTTAATATATGGTGTTGGTATTTCAATATTTCTAATGTGTTGAATTTCTGTTAAACTTTTATCTACAACTGTCCCATTTTTACTAATAATTTGATTAATTCCTGTTACAATACAAATATTTCCTGCTGGTATTCCTTGTCTCATTGGTACTTTGTATTGTGCCATATCGAGTTGAACACTTAAAACTTCTTCAATTCTCATGTCTTCTGTATTTGTTTCTGAATAATTATTTCCTAATACTCTAACACTATCTCCTTCATGAATAGTTCCACTATACACTTTACAAACTCCAATCATTTCTGAACTTCTTGTATTTGGTAATAATCGAATAATACTCATAACTAATGGTCCATTTCTATCACATTTTTTAATGATATCTTTCATTTCTATCTTATCATTTGAAAGTTTTGTTATTACTTTTTGTGCTGCTTCTTTAGGAGTCATTAGTTCTTGAAGAGTATCTCCAAATCCTGTTAAATTTCTTTCTCCAAAGAATTTATAAAATACTGTTCTTAATAATGGAATAAAATTTAGTTCACTTTCATTCCCTTCCAGTCTAATATTAAAATTCTTTAATCCTTGTTTTAATTCTTTCCCTTCTTTAGAAACACACATTCCAACAATTTTATAAATTGGTTCTAATATAAATTCAACAAATGTCCTCTTTTCATTTCCTTTTATTCTTTTAAATGTATGTGTTTGATGGTCAAACCATTTATCACCCCACATATTTTGACCAAATATTTGACTATCAAATCCAATTGCACCACGAATTCGTTGTTCTAATGTTCCTTTTGTTGTTTTTGGAATATATTTTTCTGAAAAACTATTTAATGAAAAGAGACATCCAAATATTGATGATTCAAATAAAACAGTATTATTTTCTGGTGATATTAATTTCATTTGATATTTATGTAATATTTCATTAACTTCACAAATAATATTTCTTATTTTACAATAACTATCTTCTGGAGGTAATTTTAAATCAATGATTAGTCTATCTATTTTGGTTATAACAACAATTAATGGAAGATGTTGTTGTGCTACTATTTCAATTAAATGTTTTGTTGTTAATAAAACACCTTCAGCACAATCAATTGTGATAATAACATTATCGGCTAATGAAAGACCAACAATAACTTCATCAATAAAATCTGAATGTCCAGGAGTATCAATGATATTACATAAATAATATCCATTTTTCTTTGAAGGAATACATAAACTTATTTGACTAGATTTAATTGATATTTTTAATTCTTGTTCATCATTTCTTATATCCATATAATTTGTTGTTATTTTATCAACATCAATACTTTTATCATGTGAATATCTAAATAATAAATCAATCAGTTGTGTTTTCCCATGATGTAATGATCCTATTACTGCAATATTTCTAATCTTATCTATATTATTCATTTGTTCTGAAATATATTCAAAATCATATTTACTTGTTAGATTTGTTTTATATTCTCTTTGTATTTTCTTATTTTTCTCTACTGGTATTATACCTTCTGTAATGCTTTGTTCATCTTCATTTCTATATAATACTTCAACATCACTACCATAAATTTCTTCTGCTGTTTGATAATATTGTTTATCTTCATGTAAAACAATTTGGTTTTTTCTATCTTCATTCCTGTTCAATTCATCTTCATTATTATTATCCATATCATCCTCATGAGGTTGTTCTTCTATAACTTGGTCATTCCCAATGTAATTCCCAAATTCATCAAACTGGTCATCCATTGTTTTTTTTTCTTTTTAGTTTTTCTTTGTTTTTTTTTTATCATTAGTGAATTATTAATTCTTTAA
>NW_001915048.1:0-32769 GCF_000208925.1 Entamoeba histolytica HM-1:IMSS
TAATTGATATTATTTATTTTCTATTATTCTTTATTCACATGTGAATAGTTATTTCTTTATACTTTAATTTTGTTTATTCTTCATTTATTATTTATTTTTTCATTTATGAGAATGTTGATTTCTCTTCATTATTCTTCATTCTTTTCATTAAATTAATTTGATTTCTTTTTAATTTTCATCAATTTAATTATTCTCATTGAATTATCATTTCTTTATTTCTTATTTATGAATAAATATTTCATTATTATTATATTATTATATTTAATTTCATTTATTATTAATATCATCATTTATATCTTTTTCTTTTCTTATTATTATTTCATATTATATTATTTCATTCGTTATATTATTATTTATTATATTTCTTATTAAATTACTTCATCATATTCAATTATTATTTGATATTTCATTATTTGATTTTGTATTAATGTTTGTGTGTTGTTTCTGATTTTCATTATTCATTTCTCTTTCATTTTCATTTAATAAAATAGAAGAATAAAAATAATGAAAGAAGATAAATAAAATAAGAATAAAATAAGATAAAATCAATGATATTGTTATTATATTATTATGTTATTTTAATTTTGATTTTATATTTATTCTTTTATTTTTATCTTTTATAATCATCATTCATTTCTTCTTTTTGTCTTTTCCTCTTTTATAAACATCACTTAATTTATTCTATTTCTAATTTATTCTATTTTCTTTATTCTTGTTGTTATTTTCTTTAGTTCTTCTTTTATCATTTGTCATTTCTTGTTTATTCATGTTTGTTGTATATTTTATTATTATTATTTATTTTATGTTGTGATTCTTATTTATCTTTCTTATTATGTTTTGTTTATTATTGTTTAAATAGAAAATAAGAATGAATAAAGAATAAGAAATAATAACATAATAACATAAATATGTTGATGTATTTTATCTTTTCTTTATTTGTTTAGTATTATTATTTCTATTATCTTATTCATTTGATTCATAATGAATTATTTCAATGAAATAATACAAATAATTTGTTTATTTATTTCATCTTATTTCTCTTTCATTCTTATTTCTTTTCTTATTTATTAAAAACATCATCATTATGTGTGAAAATTTCATTAAATGAAATAAAATAAATCAACATTGAATTATGTCCATTTTTAATTCACCATTTCATTCATTGGCAGATGAATGAAATGGCTGTTCATATTCTTCATTGATTTGTTTTTATTCTTTTTTAGTTCATTTTCTATTATTCAAGATTGAATCATTTCAATTACTATGATTTGTTTTGGTGTGAAATTATATTTTCCACAAAGTGCATTTGATATTCCTTTATATTCAAATGAATATTGTTCACAATATGAATATTTTTTATCATTTTCTTTACAAACACAAATATCACCATTTCCAAATCCAAATAAACAATTAACTGATTGAATACATAACCAAAATGCATATTGTGAATTTTTAATATCAAATTTCTTCATTCCTTTCATTCTTCCATTTGATTCTAATGAAAATACAAATGACTTTGAATCATTTATATCATAACCAACTCTATCAATTTTCTCATTAACATATCCTCCAAATCTATTTCCATCTTCATCTTCAATAATAATTATTATATATTCTTTCTTCCATATTCGTTGTTTAAATACTGATGTATCTTCTTTCCAATCATCTTTATCTGAATCAAATAGTACATTTCCTACTTTTCTATTTGTCCATTCTTCTATTTGTCGAATTTCTTCTATTGCTTTTATTTCTCTTATTATTCTTAATCTCTCGTGTTGTTGTATCTTCTTCTCCTGCTCAGTTGTCTTTCTCTCTTGCTCTTGTTTCTTTCTTTCCTGTTCTTCCTCTTGTCTTTTTCTTTCCTCTTCTTCCTCTTGTTGTCTTTTCTCTTCTTCTTCTTCTTTTCTTCTTTCTTCTTCTTGTCTCCTCTTCCTTTCTAAATAATCACTGTATTGCTTTTTCCATTCTTCTTTCTTCTTATTAAATTCTGAGGTGATTGTATCTGTTTCTTTTGGTTTTCTGAATAGTTTGTCTTTCATTATCATTTCTTCCATATAAATGATTTTATCTATTAATTCATTCCGTGTTTTACTTAATGTTTCTTCATCATTATTACATTCTTCTATGATTCTTGACATTTTATTCTTCATTATTTCTATTTGGTTGATTGTTTCTTGACTTTTTTCTATCACTAATTTTCTTCTTCTTTCTGTTTCATCAATCCTATCAAATATTCCTTCTCCTCTTTTAATTGCTTCTGAATATGTTTCATCATCTTTTATTTCAAATACTTCATTTTTAATACTTCCTAAATAATATTGATAATTCTTAGTAGTATCATCAATTGATTGTTGAATATATTGAAGTGTTTCTACTACTTCTTTAATTAATTGGTTGTTCTTGTTTATTAACTCTTCCATTTTAATTTAATTTGATGTTTATAAGTTCAAAATATGGATGTTTAAATAGTTAATCCACGTTATTAACATCAAGTCAATCATTATTTTTAACACCATTTTACTTTAAACAAACATCATTTATTTTTATTTTACAATAAATATATAATAATATTAATAATATAATAATAATAAAATTATAGTATTGTTATTTTCTATAATTAGCTTTTATTTTGTATTTTTTATTTTTTTTTAAAAAACAAAAAATATAGAAAAGAAGAAAATTCAAGTCTGTTTTATTTTTATTCTTTCATCGTTTGTGATTTGAATTTTCATGTTTTAACAATATTAATTCTAACAAATAAATTAATAAAGATAATAAATGATAAAGAAAAATAAGATAATAAAATAAGAATAAGAAATAAAAGAGAAAAGAAAAGAAATAATTATTATAAATATACATTGAATAAAAGAAATCAAATGAAAATCAAAACAAATAAAACCACATTAAATAACATAATAAAAGAAATAATCAATGTTAAAATGTTAAAATAATCATTATTTAAATATTAAAATATCAATAGTGTTAATATTTCTTTTGTTTATTGAAGATAAAATAATAAATAATTTAATCATATTTCATTCTTTTATTTTGATTATTTAACAATACTATCATCATTCATTACAATTAATAATCTATGAATAAAAATATAATTATTGTCACTAAATAAATAAAAAATAATTGTTTAATGGAAATTAAAAATAATAATAATAAATATATTTCAAAAATATGTAAAATTATTTATTCATTTTAATTTAATCATAACATTACAAATTTATTTTTATTTAATGATGTTTGAATTTCAAACTAATAAACAAAAACAAACTGTCATGTTAAATTATCGATAAATTTATTCATTTATTTTTAAATATTTTCGATTTCCTTTTATTTCAAAAATATATTTTTATGTAAAAATTAAATAAAAACAACAATAATGTTTATGTAACCTTTGATAAAATATTTTGTTGTTTTTCATTTAAATAAAATATGTCGTGAAGAATATTTAAAAAAATGTAGAATAGTAGTTATTTATTTCAAATGAAAATGAAATGTTTTTTTAATAATAAATAACTTGAATTCATCAAATTGATAAATAAATAATTGACATGTTTAATTGTTATTTAAAATGACTATCAACTAACAACAATCAATGAATATTAAATAAATTAAATTACTTATCTTTTGAAATATAAGTGGTTGAAAATACATTTTGTAAATTCAAAATGAAGAAGAATGTTTTGAAAGAAAATAATACCGCAAAATCAGAAACTAAATAAATAAAATGAATATAATGAGAAAGTGATAAATGAGATATATTTATTATTATATCTGTGTTACAATACACAACAGAATGAAAAGAATATATATGAATAAATAGTGTTGATTATATTAAAAAATAAAAAGAATTTTAAATAATTAATAATGTTTTGAATTTTAACAATGTCTTCATAAAATAATAAAACAATGAATAAAATGATATGGAATATTTTCCAATATTAGACATTTAGAGACATGTTTGTATCGTGTTGATTAAATGTTATTATTCTATTCATAAAGAAATTCATGAAGAAAAGAAGAAAACAAAAGTAGATAAATAACAACAAAAATTATTGAAATTTTTAATGGAATAATTGGAAAATAATAAATTTCCAATGTAATTCAATGAATCAAAATGCTCATATTATTATTATAATACACAAAGATAAAATGGAATTATAATAATGATGACAATGATAAGATTATTAACATTAATTAATGTAGAAGAAGTTAAAAAAGAGATATTGATTATCATAGTATTACTAAAGAAAGAGATAAAAAAGATAGAAACATTAAACAAGAAAGGAATAACCAAATAAATAAAAATAAAGAAATTGCAAAGAAATAAAAGAATGAAATATATAGAAGAAATTAATTAATGTGATTTGGAAATTGAAAGAACTGAAATTAAATAAATTCTTCTTCCTAAAAAATCAACAAGAGGAATAACAAGAAAGAAGTGAAAGAAATAAATCGAAAACAAAATTACCAAAATATTTGTGTCTGTGAAAGAAGATATTGAATTTATTGATTAAGAAGAACTAGAAAATATTTTATCAGCAATATTCATCATAAAGAAGAAATAATTAAAAAGATAATAAATATGTATAATGATAAAACATCATTAGAAAGATAATGGTTGTATTTCTACTGTGTGTTTGATGAAATAATTAAAAACATTAAATAAATTAAATGAATTTTTATTTAAATTTATTTTCAATAATTTAATATAAAATGTGTTAGTTTATAATTTAAATAAACAATAATTTAAATAAAATAAATAATTAATGAAATAATCAATTAACATAAGAAATATGAAAGTTAAACAATATTTTATTCAATGAAATACAGATTATTTATCATTATTTTATTTCATTTTGTTTAAATTATATTATTCTCATTATTATTCATTTCATTAATTTATTAATAATTAATATTTATTTATTTGAAAGTACAACAAATAATCATTCTTTCTTATTTATTTGTTATTTCAACAACACCAAACAAAAAAGATGCATTACAGGAGACACCACAAAAAAATATAGAAAAACAAATAACCAAAGAAGAAGAAATTCACATCAACCAAGAAATATAAATGATAGAAGAATGAGTGAAAATAGGTATTATCTGTATTGACAGAAATACATGAATAATCACGCTAATCATTACAATAACAATTATTACCATAAATATCACAACATAGATGATACAAATCGTTTCACTCATCACTTCAATTATAATCATCGTCATAAACACTTTGATAATAATAACAACTTCAACAGAAATAAACAATATCAATATAAGAAAAACAAATACCACAATAACACTCAAAGAAGGTATAAACAATATCAAAATAAGAAACAAAACAGAAATCAAAGAAAAGAAATGGTTCAAACACAAAATCAAGAATATTGGAAAAGACTCTTTGAAGAAGAAATTAAAATACTTACACCACAAGAAGTAGAAGAAATTAAAAATACCAAGATTAAAGAATATACATCATCAACAATATGGAGAAGATGGTATTTTCTTGCACGAGAAAAAACCAAAACAATCAGAATGGAAGAAGAGACTATTAGTATGACGATGGAAGAAGACAATAATCAGTACAACCCAATTGAGATTAAAGACAATAGAATATGCAATAACTATGTAATGAGTATTGAAAATGAAGAAGACGATGATAAAGATTCTACGAGAGTAGAAGCTAGGCTTGCTGAGGAGAAGAAGAAGCTGGTAGAAGAGGAGAAGAGGTTTACTAAAGGAGAGAAGAAGAGGCTGGTAGAAAAGGAAGAAGAAAACAATGAAAAGGAAAAAGAGTAGAAGAATTGAAAAAAGTGGAGGAGGATATGAAAGAGAAAGAAGAAATGAAAAGGAAATACAAGTAAAAGAATAAACCATAAATAAACTAACAAAAGACATTATGGCATTAAAGAAGAAGCATGAGAAGGAGATAAGCACAAAAAACCACGACTGTGACAAAAAATATTCAAATTCCATGCTGAATCTGAAAGGAAAATGTTTGAAGTAAATAATTTAACACAATAATTATTATTCCTGAAAGATAAATTATCTAAATTAGAAAATGAAAATACACAGGAAGAAAAGAAGAAAGGTGAGATAACTTACAATATAACAGACTCATCTGAAACACAGATTGTGAATGACCTCTCCCCCAATGTGGTAGTAGCTGATGAAATATCATCAAGTGAAGATGATCTTCCAAAAAAAGAAAGTTAACGCAGAAATCCATTGAAGAAATGGATATTCAGCATAAGAATATCACCACATTTGAATTAGACAATCAAAAAAACGGGGGAAGCAAACAGATAGAAAAGAAGAAATTTTAACATTTTATAAATGTTTTGCTTTAAAATTATTTGAAAGAAAATTAAGAGGTCAACTTAAAGAAGAAATAATAGAAAGGTTAATACAAGAATTTGGAATTAAAGTTAATGATATTAATGAATATAAAGAAATAATAAAGAAGACATTTAAAATAAAAAATGAAAATAAAAGAGAAATTAATAGAATAATGGAAGAAGAAATAATAAAGCATCAATAGAAAGATAATGAATTAAAAGAAATAATAACTAGAATGAACAAGAAAGAAGAAATATAAGAAGAAGTAATGAAAATAATTAAAGAAGAAGAAATAAAAGAACAAGAAGAAGTACAATTTATTAATTATTATTACAATAAGAAGAAAATACATCAAATAATTAATATAATCAATAAAAATGAAATAATAATCAATACATTAGATGATTATTATCATTATATTAAAACTGTAGCTTCCACTATTAACATCATTAATAAAAATGAACAAGAAAGAAGTGGAAAGAAAAGTATAGAAAGAATATTACAATCAAAAATATGTAGATTAAGAGATTTACTCCATAATAAACAATATATGAAATTAAAAAGAATATTACATATTAAGAAATATGATATATACCACATTAAAATAAAAACAATTGAACAAATAAACTATTATAAATACCTCCGAAAGATGAAAAGAATAGAAATAGAAGCAAGAAAGAATAATTAGAAAAGAATAAGATTGAAATATAAAATGATGAAATATGGAAAAAGGCAACATCTAAATAAATCTAAAGAAGATGAATATCCAGATAATATCTCCACTATTAATTTCTGGAAATGAATCTATGAAACTATCACTAATATAGATTTTATCTAAATATTAATTGAAAATAGAATTAATGGTAGAATGTCTATAATGACTCCAAATGAATTAGATTGTGCTATTAAATTTATTGCTAACTGGAAGGCACCGGGAGTTGACAAAATACAAGGATTTTGGATTAAATATTTAGAACAACCAAAGAAGTATTTATTAAAATTATTTAATGAATGGTTAAATAATCCTAATGAAATACCTCCTCACTTTATTCAAGGAAGAACAATATTAATATATAAAAAAGGAGATAAATTAGACCCACAGAATTACAAACCAATAACTTGCCTAAATTGTCTGTTAAAAGTGTATACATCAATATTAAAAATGAAAATAGAAAGCCAGCTGATGCTAAATCCAATTGAAAAACAACTATCATTAAATCAAATTTGATGTAAGAAATACACATATCATCAAAAGAATGATTATTATATAACACTATAATCCAACAATTATTAATAAAGGATAAATGGAAGTGGGTAGAAACATATTATGACGTCTCCAAAGCATATGACAGTATTAACCACCAATGGATTAAACAATGTTTAATTTATTTTAATATCCAACTAGCAGTAATTAATAGTATATTATACATATTAAATAATACATATCTTAATTTGTATTATAATCAATAAAGTGTAGGTATGATTAATGTAGAAAGAGGAATAATACAAGGTGATAGTTTATCTCCACTTTTATTTGTATTATCTATTGATATACTATCTAAACAATTAGATAAACAAATAAGCAAATTAAATATTAAAATGAATTGAGAAGAAAAACAAATCAAGTTAAACCACATATTGTATATGGACGATTTAAAGATAATGACTAATAATCTCGATGAAATGGAAATTACACAAATTAACTAAAGAAATATTTAATGCAATAGGATTAAAAAGGCAACGAAAAAAAAGCAAATAATTGAAAAAGAAGAGAATGAATGATATAAAAGAATAAAAAGAAAGTAAGAAGTTTGATATGATGAAGAAAGAATAAAAGTAGAAAGGAGAGAATATAAAAAGAAAGAAGATAAAGTGTAATAAAACAAAAGAGATGATAAAAGAAGAAAAGAATGAAAAAAATAAAGGATGAAAATTTTATTGAAACAAATAAAAAAAGTGCAAAAATTAATGATGCAAAATTTAATGATGCAAAATATTTAGCAACATTTTTATGGATGCAAAATATTTTGAAATAAAAATAAATCATCATTTGATATTATTATATTTGATAATAAATTATATTATATATTAAATACATCATATTTCTTTATTATTTATCTTTCTTTTTATTATTTCATATATTAAATTATTATTCATTCATTTATTATTCATATTTCATTTATTAAATAAAATGAAAATGAAAATGTAAAATATCAATCAATTAAATATTCATGAATAATAATTTATTAATATTTAATAATTAAAATAATAAATAATAATGTAACAATAATGATATATTCAATATATTCTTTATTTGATTTGTTCAATATTAGATTATTCTATTTCATTATCATTTCATTGTCTTCATTATTTTATTTCATTTATTATTTCATATTCATTTATTATTTTTTAAAATCAAATAAACAATAATATTGATATTCATTCATCATATTCATTTAATATAATAAATATACACAACATTTCAGAATAAAGAATGAATAATTAAGAATGAAAATATTGATTTATTCTATAATTTATTCAACATAAAATCAATAAAACATATATTTAGATAATACACAAATGAAATAATAAAGAAATATACAATACTCAAGAATTAATAAAAAAGAAATAAAAAGAATAAATGAATATAAAATTGATAAATAATAGAAGAAAGAAATAGAAAAACAACGAAAAACAAATAATATAAAAAGAATAAAAATATATAAAAGAATAAAAATAAAGTAGAAGAAGAATATAAAAAGTAATAAATCAAAAAGATGTAATAAAAGAAGAAAAGAAGAAATAAAAAGTGTATTTTTTAATGTAAAAATTAGAAATATTCAATAAAAGTGTCTAATTTAATGATGTAAAATAATTAATATTGTTTTATTAATGAAAAATATTTTATTCTTTTTATGTTTATTATTTATATGTATAATTTAAACATGATGTTTATTATATAATCAATCATATGTGTTATGTTATTATAGCATATAATAAGTGATAAAATATAAATGAAAATGATATGAATATATGATATAGAATATAAAACAAAAGAATAATAAGAATAAATGATAAATAAAAGGAGAAATGATAATCAATAATATTAATATAAAATCAAAGTATAAAAGATAAAAATAATATTAATATAAAACAAAAGAGAATAAATATAAATTGAAAATAGATATAAATGATAATAATATAAAAATGATAAGAATATAAAAATGATAAAGATGAATAAACAAATAATAAAATACATTTAAATATAAAAGAATAACAATAAGAAAATCCAAATAATATAAACATAAAAATAATCAAATAAGAATAATATAATAATATATAGATAATAAGAATAACACAATGATATAAATAATATAAACAGAGAAATAAATATAAAAATACGATAGATAAATAACATATAAATAAAAGAATAAAAAGAATACAAATAAATATGAATAATCAAATCATCTATTTCATTAATATTTCATATAAAATGAATACAATTGAAAATAAAATATAAACATAAATATTTACATATTCTGTATTTATCATACTTTTTATTTTTTATTTTTATTTTAGGAGCAAAATATAATAAATGGAAAATTCTATGGATGCAAATTATTTTGCATCTTTTTTTCTTTTTTGTAAATTATTTAGATGCATTTTTTCTTTGCTAATTTTCGTACCCGATTTTACTCATTACCATTTTTTGTTCAACACATAATGAAAGGAAATAGAAATAGAAAAACAATCAAAATAATTACACGATTTTATCATTTCATCAACAAATGAAGAAGATAAATCCAATAATAACAACACAAAAATAAAAGATGAAATGAAAAAACAATAAGACAAAAATCAAATATGAAATGAAAAAACAAGAAATGAAGAAGTAGTTATATTTAAGAACAAAACTAAAATCTAATACATTCAATGATTTTATTTCTCTTGATTATTGTATTTAGTAGTGCAACAGAGATTAATACACTTTTAAAGAGTGAAACAGAAACACCAGAACATGGAAATGAAGGAGTTGCAAAACCAGCAAATCCTCAACAAACGCAACCAGCACAACCACCAAAAACAGTAAATTCACAAGAAGCACAAACAAGACCAGATCATGTATCAGAACAACCCAAAGAACCAACACAGGAAGTTGCACCAACAGGACCAACCAACACCAAATCACCAAACCCACCAGAATCTTCACCAAATCCATCAGGTTCATCAAAAGATGAAGCAACAACAGGAACAGGAGGTTCACAAGCAACACCACAATCAACAGGAGCTTCCTCATCACAAACCACACAACCACAGTCAAAAGATTCTGTGTCATCACCTCAATCACAAAACACACAATCAACAGGTTCACAACCAACTCAACCATCAACATCTCAAGACACAAAACAATCTCCACAAAGTACAAATCCACCAGTTTCAAAACCTGAATCATCACCATCATTAACACCTAGTCCAGAACAAACAGAAACACTTAGTCAATCACCAACCACATCACCACAACAAGATGGTCAACAAAGTAAACCAGCACCAGCAGAAACAACTAATCCAACACCAAATACACCAGCAAAATCAGACCAATCACCAGATTCAAATCCAGCACAATCAAATAATCAACAACATGAACCACCAACAGATAACCAACAAAACAAACAACAAAATGAAACACTAACACCACATTTACCAAATAAAAATGAAACAACAAATGGAACAGAAAATAATAATGTGAATAAAACAAATGATAATTTGAATAATCATAATCTTAATGGTGTATCTTGCATCTCTATTATTCTCTCTTTCATTTTTACATTTATTTTCTTCTAATTGATGATATTTAACTTTATTTATTTATTGTTTAATTGAATAATACTTAATCTGTATTTATCATGAAATTTCAATTCTATTTCATATCAACATATTTCATTATTTATATTCATTTCTATCACATTTTGATTTTATTTAATTGTAACAATATAAATATTTGACACATTAGTTTTATGAATATTTAATCATTAATCAAAAAAATAATTCTGAAAATAACACTCTCATTTCTATTCTTCTTCATTAAGAAATATGAAGAGTATTAATATTTATTGTTTGATTATTCAATACAATTATTTGAAAATGACAAAGTCATAGAAATTAATAGAAATAATACATATTGTTTAAATAATTAATGAATGTTCAAAATAATTAAAAGAACAATTTCAACAATAGAAATGAGTTGAGTGATTTATTCAATGGTGTGTTTGAATCAATATTAGTACAATACAATGAATTAGTATAATGTTCATTTTATTATTCTGATTGATATGAATATTTTACATTGTATTTTGATTATTATAATAATGTCAATTCATACACATTTTATTTAATTGTTTTTGTTGAAATATTTGATGTGATAAATGATGGAATGAATAATAAAGAATTACAGAACAAAAAGAAGAATGAAACAAAACAAAATAATTTTATTTGTCAAATGAATATTGAGTTACAATAATACAAAAGATTAAACAATAGAATATTAATGATAAAATAAGAAACAACAAAAAATAAGAAAAGAATAAGAAAAGATAAAAGTATCAAATAAAATGAATAAAATAAGAAATAGATAAATCAGAAAAGAATCAATAAGAGATGTGAATAAGTTATAAATGGTAAAGATGAAATTAAAATGATTGAGTGGAATGAAAATAACAATGAATTGAATGAATGTAATAAACAACAATATAAAAGAAATAACACATAAATAAGAAGGAGAAGTTCATGAATGAAATAATAAAATAAAGGAAGAATTATAAAATCAACATGATAAAGAAAATAAATGAAATAAAACATACAATATAAATACCATCTTCAAAATACATAATTAATAAAGAAACAAATACAATTATTAGAGAATGAAATGAATAATCTACAACAAAAACATTAAACGAAATAATAGAAGAAATAAACCACAGAATTATATGATAAAATGAATAAAAACAACAAATTCACTGAATCTAATACAAGAAATATTTCAATTTATGAAATAATGACACAAGACAATCTTCATAAAAATCAAAGAATGAGTATAAATGAAGAAATAATTAAAAATTTAATGAATAAAATAAGAATGAAAGTTTCACTCAGAATGAAAACTATATTGAATAAAACAAAGTAAAGAAGAACAAAAATACCAACTCAAATAAATTCATAAAAAATAAAAAATACTCAAAACACTTATAATTCAAAAGATAAGAAATTAAACTAAATTTAAAAGAATTTTTAATTCAACAAATAGAAAAATATACAGAAAAATATTAAATATACTATTTGATTCAAATACCAATGATTGGAAAGTTAATACATCAGTATTTGATCAAAGAATAATGAATAAAGAACATATAATAATTATTGAAGAATCATAATGAAATAAATTTGGAGGATATGTTAATTCTAAAATTGATAAAGTTGGTAAATGGATAAATGATTCAAAATCATTTTTATTTTCATTGGAAACAAATTGAAGAATAAAATGAATGAATAAATTTGATATTAAACAACAATATGCATTTTATTTATTTAATCAATCACATGTTTATTTAAATTTGGATATAGTGGTATTCAAGTTTATAAAGAAAATGATAAAATAACATTGTAATTAATATTCAAATGAATATTAAGAATATTAAATACATTTTTGTAAAAATATAATTTTGAATCAAAATAAATCATAATAATTGAAATGAAAAGAAAATAATCAATATGAATTAATTGAAATGAAGAAGAGAAAACAAATAATGTTATGAATATTAAATAATTAATAAATGTTAATTATACACTTTATATTTAATTCTGTTGTGATGTATCATTGTTATATGAATATTTAGAGTATTATTTTAAAGTATTAAATTGAATAATTCATTGTTAGATAGTTTTGTTCATTCATATGATTTGAATAATAATTGATTAAAACAAAACATTACTCCTTTGTTTAAACATAAAAAATTGTATGTATTGTGAATTGTGTTGATGTTCAAGAGAGTTTTTGTGAAAGAGGTGTTTATGCAATTAAAGAAACAGATAATTTGTATCATATTGCATATAATGAGTTGTATATAGTTTGATGTGATAGAGAAGGTATTGTTGAGAAAGAAATAAAGAAACAAAAAAGAAATATTAATTTTGGAAAGCATATTGGTGTAGAACATTTACAATCCATTAATTATCATTTGTTCTTTTCATTGTTTTGATTCTTATTTTCTAACTTATTTCTTCATTAGAAACATTCACTTTATTTCTGTTATTTCTCATTTGAGATAATTGTTATTAAATTCATAATTAAATTATATGTTGATTGATGATATTTTCTATTATCTTTAACTTATTCTATCATTAATAAAACTGTTAATAAAGAGTTATATTCAATTTCATTTGTTTTGTTGTATTTCATTTAATCATTCACATTTCATAACACTCTTTGTTGTTTGTTTCTATCTTGTTATTTCAAACATTCAAATTTATCAAAAACTAATCAAATTGGTCATTATCAGATTTTCTTATTTAAGAAATGAACCTCTAAATCTTCCCATTAGCATGTTATTACCACCAACCATTCAAAATACTCCCATCATTTCATTTTCTTGTTCTGTTATTACTTCAACATTATCACACTCATTCTGTTTGATTGAATTTGATGTGTCAACTATCTTCATATTATGACATTTTATCACTTTAACATCTTTTCCTTTAACATCTTTCTCAATATTAATTCCTTTACACTCTTCATTTTCAACTTTCTTCATTTATTCATTTGTTCTAAATCGGGTACGAAAATTAGCAAAGAAAAAATGCATCTAAATAATTTACAAAAAAGAAAAAAGATGCAAAAAAATTTGCATCCATAGAATTTTCCACTTTATTATATTTTGCTCCTAACAAATAAAAAAATAAAAAGTATGATAAATACAGAATATATAAATATTTATGTTTATATTTTATAATCATTTCTATTCATTTTGTATGAAATATTAATGAAATAGATTATTTGATTATTCATAATTATTTTTATTATTCATATTCTTTTATTTATATGTTATTTATCTATCGTATTTTTATATATTTATTTCTCTGTTTATATTATTTATATCATCTGTTTATCTATATATTATTATATTATTATATTCTTCTTATTTTATGTTTTTTATGTTTATATTCTTTAGATTTTCTTATTGTTATTCTTTTATATTTAAATGTATTTTATTATTTGAATATTCATCTTTATCATTTTTATATTATTATCATTTATATCTATTTTCATTTTATATTTATTCTCTTTTGATTTATATTAATATTAATTTTATCTTTTATACTTTTTATTTATTATTATATCATTGATTATCATTTCTCCTTTTATTTATCATTTATTCTTATTATTCTTTTGTTTTATATTCTATCTATGTTATATATTCATATCATTTTCATTTATATTTTATCACTTATTATATATTATAATAACATAACACATATGATTGAATATATAATAAACATCATGTTTAAATTATACATATAAATAATAACATAAAAAAGAGTAAAATATTTTTCAATAATAAAATATTGTTAATCATTTTACACAATTAAATTAGACACTTATTATTGAATATTTCTAATTTTTACATTAAAAATACACTTTTTATTTCTTCTTTTATTATCTATTCTATTTTATTACTCTTTATCTTCTTCTACTTTTTCTTAGTTTCATAATTTTATTTTTCATCACCTTCTACTTCTTATTTCTTTTTATTCTTTTATATCTTTCTCTTCTTTTTCCATTATTTGCTTTTTTCGTTGCCCTTTTTAAGAAATAATCAATTAGTTTAAGTAGCATGAACCAGTAGTTTCATTATAATCATAACTTACTATACTGAGAACATTAGAGAAAGTGAAATCACCTAAGATTCTTTGAAGACCAAATGGCATATTATTTAATAGGATCTGTAGATAATCATTATATTCAATAGAAACAATATGATGATTAATAGTAAGTGAGGAGTAAGCATTTTCTCCAAATAAGAAGAATGAGTCATTAAGATTAAATGACAAACTACTTTCTAATGGAACTTGAATTTGACTCTCACTTGTATTACAGTACATAATAACGTCATATTTTGTTTTCTTATCATTAATTAGAAATAAGAATCCTATTCCATATATCTTTTCATTAGTATTATCAGTATCATCATCATTATCATCATTAGATAATTTAACATTAAATCTTAGGTCATAATTAGCCTTTGTTCTAAATAATTCAGTCTTTAAACTAGTCATATCAACATTGATTTAAGATGTGTTACTATTCTCTACTATTGCTGTAGCACTTTTCATATTAGTAGGATCAAATTGAAGAATCTGGTCCACTTTATAGACAGTGATATTTCCAGCATAATCATTTATATCAAAGTTCTTTGCTGTAGGTTTTGGAGTAAGTCCACTTCTTCTTGTGGATGCTAGTGTACGTCTTGATCTCATAATTTTTCTTAGTTTTAGTGAAAAAGAAATAAAAGACAAAGAATAGATTAATTAGATTCTAGTACTATCAATGAATATCTTATATGAGACTGAAGATACATAACATGATAGTTAAATAACCAAGTATTATTTGAGCTTTATTCTCAACATGATTATAGTTATAGTCATAATCTAAATTTAATCCTGGTAATTCTTTTGAAGGGTCAATATAAAAATAATTTTTCTGAGTATTTGCAAAACAAATATCTAAATCATTAGTGAAGCTATTAACAAGATTTAAACAATATGAATCAGAGTATTCACCACCATAAATTGTATTATTTACTATAGTGATATTTAACCATCTTCCATTGTCAGGAAAACATAATTTCTTTTTAGAAAAAATAGTTTGTAAGTTTTTACATCCTTGGTCATGATATGTATAAATGAGAAGATATGAATTCCTAATTTCATCAATAGTAGAATAATTAATTTGAAGTGTACGGTTTTCAATAGGAGCAAATGCATTTTTACAATTTTCCATAGTACTGTAATAAGTAAAATTCATATGTGTATTGTTGTTATAAAAGAAATAAGCAGCATAATCAGTAAAACCAATACAACTATTAAGAGGATAATATTCAGTTTGATATTCATTACTAACATATTTAAAGTACTTGTATGATTTCTCCTCATTTCTAGAATTAAGTACATTGTCTTGTGCATCAATAATATCATAGAGATATCTTCCTTCAACATTAATAACTGTTAAAATAATAAAAAAAAACATTGAACAAATCTTAGTGGTAATCTATCTTATTTAGTTTAAGGGTATTATTAGATGGGTACGAAAATTAGCAAAGAAAAAATGCATCTAAATAATTTACAAAAATGAAAAAGATGCAAAAAAATTTGCATCCATAGAATATTCCACTTTATTATATTTTGCTCCTAAAATAAAAATAAATAAAAAATATGATAAATACAGAATATATAAATATTTATGTTTATATTTTATTATCATTTGTATTCATTTTGTATGAAATATTAATGAAATAGATGATTTGATGAATCATATTTAATTATTTTTATTCTTTTTATTCTTTTATTTATATGTTATTTATCTATCGTATTTTTATATTTATTTCTCTGTTTATATTATTTATATCATTATGTTATTCTTATTATCTATATATTATTATATTCTTCTTATTTTATTATTTTTATGTTTATATTCTTTAGATTTTCTTATTGTTATTCTTTTATATTTAAATGTATTTTATTATTTGTTTATTCATCTTTATCATTTTTATATTCTTATCATTTTTATATTATTATCATTTATTCTCTTTTGTTTTATATTAATATTAAATTTATCTTTTATACTTTGATTTTATTATTATATCATTTATTATCTTTTCTATATTTATTTATCATTTATTCTTATTATTCTTTTGTTTTTTATATTCTATATCATATATTCATATCATTTTCATTTATATTTTATTAAATATTATATGTTATAATAACATAACACTTATGATTGATTATATAATAAACATCATGATGAAGTTATACATATAAATAATAACATAAAAAAGAGTAAAATATTTTTCATTAATAAAATATTGTTAATCATTTTACACAATTAAATTAGACACTTTTATTTCATATTTCTAATTTTTACAATAAAAAATACACTTTTTATTTCTTCTTTTATCATCTCTTTGTGATTTATTATTTTTATATTCTTCTTCTACTTTATTTTTATTCTTTTATATATTTATATTCTTTTTATATTATTTGTTTTTCATTGTTGTTTCTATTTCTTTCTTCTATTATTTATCAATTTTATATTCATTTATTCTTTTTATTTCTTTTTTATTAATTCTTGAGTATTGTATATTTCTTTATTATTTCATTTGTGTATTATCAAATTATATGTTTTATTGATTTTATGTTGAACAAAATATTGAATAATTCAATATTTTCATTCTTAATTATTCATTCTTTATTCTGAAATGTTGTGTATATTTATTATATTAAATGAATATGATGAATGAATATCAATATTATTGTTTATTTGATTTTAAAAAATAATAAATGAATATGAAATAATAAATGAAATAAAATAATGAAGACAATGAAATGATAATGAAATAGAATAATCTAATATTGAACAAATCAAATAAAGAATATATTGAATATATCATTATTGTTACTTTATTATTTGTTATTTCAATTATTAAATATTAATAAATTATTCATGAATATTTAATTGATATTTTACAATTTCATTTTCATTTTATTTAATAAATGAAATATGAATAATAAATGAATGAATAATAATTTAATATATGAAATAATAAAAAGAAAGATAAATAATAAAGAAATATGATGTATTTAATACATACTATAATTTATTATCAAATATAATAATATCAAATGATGAATTATTTTTATTTCAAAATATTTTGCATCAATAAAATATGTTGCTAAATATTTTGCATCATTAAATTTTGCATCATTAAATTTTGCACTTTTTTTATTTGTTGAAATAAAATTTGCATCCTTTATTTTTTTCTTTCTATTCTTCTTTTATCATCTCTTTTGTTTTATTACACTTTATCTTCTTTCTTTTTATATTCTCTCCTTTCTACTTTTATTCTTTCTTCATCTTCATCTACTTCTTACTTTCTTTTTATTCTTTTATATCATTCATTCTCTTCTTTTTCAATTATTTGCTTTTTTTCGTTGCCGTAGCTTTAATATAGAATATGTAACACTTACACTTTCTTCATTTTCCCATATAATAGTTATTGGTGTATTTAAATATTCTTTTGTTAATGGTATTTCTTCTAATATGGCAAAAACAAATGTTGAACATGCTTTTTCAAATTGTGCATGTGGAGAGTTAAATCCTATGTATTTCTTTCCAAATTTCCGAATAATATCAAATGGATCTTCTCCATTAATTGTTTTAACTGCTACATTTTCATTATTAATCACTTCTTGTGGAACATCAACAGAAATACCACCAGTCGTGCTTCTTTGATGTAAATGCATTTTCTTATCATCATTAATATATATTGAAAATGGAAGGAAACTGCCTAATACCTTTAGGATTAAATTTGGTTTATAAACAGTATAATCCATACCAAAACTTAAATGAGAATCTCTTATTGAAACAATAAAGTTTTTAATTTGAGAATAGAAATCATACATACTTGTTGTTTGTGTGTTTATTTTATTTAATTCTGCATCAATATCAATTTTATTATAATAATCATCTGAGAATGCTGGTTGTGGTGGATTCTTTAATATATCTTTAAAAACATATGATTCTAAATAATATTTTAATCCATTAATAATATCACTGTTTTCTTTTTCTGTTGTTTTAATTGATTCAATACATTCAAATGCACTATCAACTGTATCTATTTCATACCCTTGTTTATAGTCATTACATTGTTTTGATAATGAAAATCCAATGAACAGTAAAATTAAAATGTTCATATTTAATGAATATATCTTTCTAAGTTCATGTTTAAATATTCATTTGTCTTTATTTCCATTAGTTCCATTAATTCATAAAACGTCATCACTAAATGTTTGTGATTCAATAAAAATTACAATTATATTACAAACTTCAACTTATTATTCTTTTGTTTTGTTTTCTTTTCTCATGTTATTTGTTTTGTTGAATTTCTTCTCTTTATATTAACAATATGTTTATTCTTTTTTAGCGTTTTATATTCAAAATTGAATTAAACATCATTCAATTTTAGTATTATCATATTATTAAAAAATAAATTCTTATTTACATAATTGTTTGTTATCTAAAGAGGATTTAAAAATAATTATATAAATAACATTACATTCAATATTACACATATTTTATTCAATTTGATGTACTAAATATATATTGTTGATATACCATTGAAAGTCTATAAAATATTTTTAAACTTAGAATTAAAAAATGTATTTATTTAAATTAAATGTATAATAAATTGTATTTATACATATTCAAATTAATTCTTCATTGCGAATAAATGTGATAATTTAGTATATCCTCATTTATCTACTTCATAACTGAATGATGTTTAACATTTATTATCAAATTTCGTATGAAACAAAAAAAATTGATGAAATTAAATAAGTGAATTAAATTATAAGGGGATTAAAATAAGCAAAGAAATAATGCATCTAAATAATTTACAAAAAAGAAAAAAAGATGCAAAAAAAATTGCATCCATAGAATATTCCATTTATTATATTTTGCTCCTAAAATAAATAATAAATAAAAAGTATGATAAATACAGAATATGTAAATATTTATGTTTATATTTTATTATCACTTGTAGTCATTTTGTATGAAATATTAATGAAGTAGATGTTTTAATTATTCATATTTATTTTTATTATTTTTATTCTTTTATTTATATGTTATTTATCTATCGTATTTTTATATTTATTTCTCTGTTTATAATATGTATATCTTTGTATTCTTCTTATTATCTATATATTATTATATTCTTCTTATTTTATGTTTTTTATTTATATTATTTAGATTTTCTTATTGTTATTCTTTTCTATTTAGATGTATTTGTTTATTTGTTTATTCATCTTATTCATTTTTATATTATTATCATTTTTATATTATTATCATTTATATCTATTTTCATTTTATATTTATTCTCTTTTGTTTTATATTATTTTTATCTTTTATCTTTTATACTTTGAATTTATTATTATATCATTGATTATCATTTCTCCTTTTATTTATCATTTATTCTTATTATTCTTTTGTTTTTTATATTCTATATCATATATTCATATCATTTTCATTTATATTTTATTAAATATTATATGTTATAATAACATAACACTTATGATTGATTATATAATAAACATCATGATGAAGTTATACATATAAATAATAACATAAAAAAGAGTAAAATATTTTTCATTAATAAAATATTGTTAATCATTTTACACAATTAAATTAGACACTTTTATTTCATATTTCTAATTTTTACAATAAAAAATACACTTTTTATTTCTTCTTTTATCATCTCTTTGTGATTTATTATTTTTATATTCTTCTTCTACTTTATTTTTATTCTTTTATATATTTATATTCTTTTTATATTATTTGTTTTTCATTGTTGTTTCTATTTCTTTCTTCTATTATTTATCAATTTTATATTCATTTATTCTTTTTATTTCTTTTTTATTAATTCTTGAGTATTGTATATTTCTTTATTATTTCATTTGTGTATTATCAAATTATATGTTTTATTGATTTTATGTTGAACAAAATATTGAATAATTCAATATTTTCATTCTTAATTATTCATTCTTTATTCTGAAATGTTGTGTATATTTATTATATTAAATGAATATGATGAATGAATATCAATATTATTGTTTATTTGATTTTAAAAAATAATAAATGAATATGAAATAATAAATGAAATAAAATAATGAAGACAATGAAATGATAATGAAATAGAATAATCTAATATTGAACAAATCAAATAAAGAATATATTGAATATATCATTATTGTTACTTTATTATTTGTTATTTCAATTATTAAATATTAATAAATTATTCATGAATATTTAATTGATATTTTACAATTTCATTTTCATTTTATTTAATAAATGAAATATGAATAATAAATGAATGAATAATAATTTAATATATGAAATAATAAAAAGAAAGATAAATAATAAAGAAATATGATGTATTTAATATATAATATAATTTATTATCAAATATAATAATATCAAATGATGAATTATTTTTATTTCAAAATATTTTGCATCAATAAAATATGTTGCTAAATATTTTGCATCATTAAATTTTGCATCATTAAATTTTGCGCTTTTTTTATTTGTTGAAATAAAATTTGCATCCTTTATTTTTTTCTTTCTATTCTTCTTTTATCATCTCTTTTGTTTTATTACACTTTATCTTCTTTCTTTTTATATTCTCTCCTTTCTACTTTTATTCTTTCTTCATCTTCATCTACTTCTTACTTTCTTTTTATTCTTTTATATCATTCATTCTCTTCTTTTTCAATTATTTGCTTTTTTTCGTTGCCTTCTAAATCTAATGTCATTCATTCTTTTCAATACAAGTTCTTCTTTACATTGTGAGATAATGCCTTTAATTCCACTACTATTAGTTATAAATACTTTGTTACACAACTCACTTGAACTAATATTAGACATTTCTGAATTTTCAATACGTACAATATCAACACCTGTATTATGAAAACTTCTTCTTATTAAAATACCTACCATTTTACTATCAACAACTTCTAATGACTTTTTATCTCCATAAATTTCAAATTCAATATTTTCACATTTGTTAAGTAATAATGATCTTACACATCCAATTTTTGTGTAAGTTTCATATCCAATATCTTGTTTTTCTTTATGATTTTTACATTTAACCATTTTGATATTTCCATATTCTTCATATTCTCCTTCAATTATTATATCCTCACTGTTTTCTATTGTAATATCACTATTAATATCACTTTGAATTTTAATACGACTGTCGTATCCATTTCTTATTATAACATGTTTCTTGTCTGTTTCTATTTCTATGTCTTTCTTTTCATTATTCATATCTATTATTTCTCTATCTTCTTTTATATTCTTCTTTGTTTCTGGAATACTACATTCTTCATTATCTATTGTGGTGATTTCTTCAAGATTATCTAATTTCCCTGTAATTTCTGTATTTTTACATCTTGTTATTTTCATTTCATTATTTTCATTCTTCTTAATTATGATTTGGCAATTCTCACATTCATCAATATATAATTTCTTACATTTATCAAATAACTCTTCAAAAATATAATCTTTCATTGACACAATATATATCTCTTCGGCTTCTTTCAGTGGTATTTTAATATATTCTTCAATTGATTTAAAGACAATTCTCTTTGGTTTAACATCATTTTCATTGATTGTAGATTCAACTACTTTCAATGATTTACATTTTTCATTTCCTTTAATACTAACTTCTTTAGATTCAATAATTGTTAATTTATTAATTGGACACTTTGTTTTAAATTCAATATTATTTCCTTCTATTATATCAATGTTTTGTTCATTGTTTGCTTCGATTTCAATTTTGAAATTCTCACATTTTTCAATACAAATATCAGATGATTTGTTTGTTGTTAATTTGAATTGTGTTTGTTTATTATCTTCTAATTTCATTCTTTCAATACTTTCTGTTTTAACACTAATTTGACTTTCTACACAATTATTCATGTCAATATTTTTTAATTTATTTGCTACTAAATTAATATGTAAATTACAACAACTAATTAATTGAATTTCTTCAAGATTTTGGAATGTGGTTATATTTTCTTGTATTTCTTTCCAATATCTTCTTTTATTGGTTGTAATTCCTTGTTTTTCTTTCATTTCATTTACTTTTATTCCTTTTCCATGTAGTTTTATTTGTTTTAAATTATTTACTGATAGAAATTCAATTGAAGAATTGATATAATTCATTTCTAAACATTCAATGTATTGTTGATTTATTATAATATTTGAATCTCTTGTTTGAACATAAAGGTATTTGATATATTCAGGTAATTGTGGTATTTCATGTAATTTGATTTTTTGGTTTAGAACAAAGTCTGGTAATAACGTTTTATAACATGTAATTGAATCTACATAAAAGTCATTAAGAATCTTGTATACTTTCTATTTTCTTCTTTATTCATATCTTCAATATTAACTCTAATACCACATCCATCATTAACACTAGTTGGATTAAATGATGTTATTTTTTATTTGAAAATAATGAACTACTTGGTGATTTAAAAAATTTAATATTTCTTTCATTGTTTTGTTCAGACAAAACTATACTTGAAGAATAAATTGTAATTCCTTTTGGTATATCTATTTCTTTTTCTTGTTTAATAGGAATTTCTCTTTCATAAATGAGAATGATATTTTTATTCTCTCGAGCTTTAATTCCATTAACATTATTTGACACATAAGTTATCATTTCACTTGGATAAAGTGATTCTTCTATTTTCATTTTATCAAATGTTTCATTAAATACCTTTGAAACCATTTCATTACTTCTTATTTTAATTCCTTTCTTCATATTTTGAATGATAATTTCTATTATTTCATCTGAGGCATAAGAAAAATAAATCAAAGACTCTACTTTTTGAATAATTTTAGACATTCTTTCTCTGTCTTCTTTTGTAATACTTGTTTGTTGTTGACCAAATATTTTGTTTGTATCATTTCCTGTTGTTGAAAATACAAAACTATCAAAATTATAATTTCTGATATTCTCAACTTTCATTAATATTGACTCATCAACTGGAAGTAAATTACAATTACATGTTGGTGGATTAAATATTCTACAAAATTGATTAACATCTTTTTCCGATGTAAACATTGATTAACTTTCAATGAGTGAATTGCAGCATTTCTTGTTAATCATTTCAATGTTTTTTGAATGTCATTCATGTCTTTAACATGAAGTGCTACTTTCATCAAATAAACCATATCTAGTTGTTTCATTTCTCTTCTTTTATAATTTCTTGATTTAGTGACTTTCATTTAATCGTTCAATTTCTTTATTTTTAGTTCATCTTATTCGTCACAGACACAATTCTATTTATAGTGGAATAACTCTTTTTGAATAATTTTATTTAAAAATTACTATAAACGTTAATATGGCATTTCTGAAATACCACATACAAAACACTAAAACAAATTCAAACTTCGATTCTCCAAGTTATTATCTGATTATGATAGTACATTTGAATGGAAATTGTATTAATCATACGTTGATGAATGAATAATAATGAAGTATTATGGTTGAATATTATTTGTTGGAAGAGAAGAAAATGTATTTATTAAGATGAAATTAGAAGTGTTATAATGAATAATATCAAAAGAAAAGGAATATTTGATGATATTAATAATAAAAGAAAATAGTTATAATAATATAAGTGGTAATGAAATATTCAATCAACATTAAAAAAGAAAATAAAGAAGAAGTTAATTAAAATTAAAGTAAAAATTAAAGAAAAAGATAAAAAGACGAATTAAATTGAATGAATTTTGAAGAAAACAATAATAAAGAAATAAAACAAAAGAAGAATGATTTATTCACAAAACAAGAAGAAAATCTACAAATAAATAAAACAAATAAATTACTCATCTTTTAAAAAGTGAAGTTATAAGATTAGACTCATTTAATCAATGAAGAATGAAATATAAATGTATTAATATTTAATTATCTAATTTTTATTAAAGAATTTCACATTTTTTTTAATTTCTTATTTTAATATGAATATTTTATTATTGAATTACACTTTACTTTTCTTTCTATTATATCATTTACTTTCATTTGAATGTATTGTTTAGTATTTTCTTTTATTTTATGTGATATTTTAATATATTTAATATATTCTTTTTCATTATTTACATTAATGTTTATCACTTTTATAATGCTTTCAATTTGTTCATTTCTTAATTTCTTATATAATTTCTTATTTAACAAATTAATTCAAAACAATACATCACTTCAATTAAAATTCTATTTCTTTCTTTTGTTGTATTTCTTCTTGTATTTTCATTATACTTTCTGTTTCATTTATTATTCTTACAATTTTACATCTATCATTCATTTATTTAATTGGATTTTTGTTTTTAATTTCTTCTTCATTTGTTTTAATGTATTTTCTTCAATGTCTGTTGTTTTTTCTTTAAACTCTTCTTTAGTTTTTTCAATTATCTTTTTCTTTTTGATTGAATATACTTCTTGAAGAATATCATACCATCTTTTTCTTTTATCTTCTTACTTCTTGAGTATTTCTTCATATTCTCCTTTGTTTCATTCACTTGTTATTCTTTTTATTCTTTCTTGTATATCATTTATTGTTAATCATTTATATTTGTTATTTGTATAATCTTTATTATTATTGTACTTATCTTGTTTTTATTTGTTTTTTGTGTGTCTTTCATCTTCTAATCCTTTTTCCATGGTATTTCATTTATCATTATTATTTCTTTGTCATTTATTGCTAATGACATTCATTTCTTATATGACATTGAATTTCTATGACTTGTTTGCTTTTCTTTATAATACACAAATGATTTACACAATAACAATGGTATTAAAATTTGTTTTATATCCTGCATTGGAAAATATATTCAATAAAATAATACAAAAAGAAATAAAGAAAATAATAACATAAATAATGAAATGATTTGTTTAAAAGGATTTAAAATATGAATTATAAAAACCAGAAGTTAAACATATGTTAAACAATAGAATATTAATAATAATCAACAAGAAAGAAATGATGAAATTAAAAAGAAAATCATAAATTAAATTTTTAATTATTGATTGAAAAAAAAGAAATTGAATTTCATGAATAAGAATGATGTTGAATTCTTTTATTGTTTATATTTTCATTTTCTATTTATTTTCATATCCAATTAAATTATTTAGAGTGTTTAAAAGAAATTAAAATCATCTAATAAATTTATATAATGAAATTACTAGAAAAACCAACAAAATTACTTTTTATTGAAGAAACAGATAATTGTATAAGTTCATTTGTTATTTTTATTTTAAAAAATACTTTCAATATAAATACTGATTAAACTCAGAAACAAAACAATTTAATGATTTCAGAGAATGACAGAAGTGATGTATATATTATTGATACTTCTAGAATTTATGGATATGATAGAATTAATAAAGAGAATAATCAAAATATTGATGAAAGTGTCAAAAATACAAAACTACAATGAATTATACTAACAAGTAATTTTAATGTAGACAACCTTTCTAATAATCTTCAGTCTCCATTTAAAGTTATATCTGACATTTATCCAATAAAAGAATTTCTAAAGAGGTTGTATAATGAATAACTAAATGATATAATTTGATACAATAAAAAAGAAACATGAAAAAGGTTGATTTGAAAAAGAAGAAATGATTAAATTTATTATCAAAATTAGTTAATTAAGTGTTAATAGATTTTTCATATATTCTTCCTAGTTTAGTGGAGATTAATCCCTGAGCTGTTTAAAAAAGAGTAATCTCTTTGTTTAACTTATCATTTATGTTTTTCTTGCAAATTGAGAAAATCACTTCTTTGTTTTATTTTTTCTTATTAATGTCTTCTCATCCTTCTTCTGCTTATTTCTTCTTTTTAACCTTTTGTTTATTTTCTGTCTTAATTTTAAACATTTTCTTTTTCCTTTTTTCTTAATTTTATGAATGAGAGAAGAGAGTATTTCATTCCCACTATATTATTATGTTTAATTTTCTTTTAGTATTACCCACACTTTAGTACTTCCTTATATTACACCATGTAATATTCTATCATAATATCTTGCTCCACCCTTTGCAGTTTTACCTAATACATTTCTAATTCAAATACACCGTCATAACCAGATAATTACCATTAAAATTGAAGTTTGAATTATATTAATGTTTTTGTGTAGTGTTTCAGACATGCTACATTTGATATTTCAATTTTTTACAAGACAAATAAATAACATCAGAATTTCAAAAAAATTATAAACCTATTACAAACTAAAATACTCTTTTCTTATACATCTTTATCATTTTGATATATAAAACCAAATAATTCTCTACTTAAATTATGAGAGAATGTTCTGTTCACTAAAATAAAATAAATGATGTTAAATATAAAATGTCATAACACAATATAATATAAAAATTAATCAACCAAAGTAAATTCTTCCTCCTTCAGGTTTTTATTTTTTGATTTATATTAAAGTTAGAAAGTAAATAAGTATAAAAGAAATAAAATTATGTCAAAGAGTTATGTTTTTCACTATTTATAAAATTGGCAGAGGTGAATTTATTCCACAAAAGAATAAAAAAATAATTTTAAAAATAATTTTTGAAGTTTTTAGTATAAATTAAATTAATTAATTCATAGTTTAAAAAGAATATAAATATTAAAATAAACTTGTTATTTAGTTATGAAAGAGGAATTGAAAAGTTCAAAAAAAAAATCATAATTTGGGGTATAACTATTTAAAATCTAAAAATACCAATGATGCTTATTTTATTTTTAGTTACAGTTATTTATTTAACCTAGGTGATAACTACATTTTCATTAAAGATATGGCAAAAAGACTAGATAAAGTTCCAAGACTTCAAAAGGCAACTTTAACTGCTCAAACTAAAATGAAGTCAACAAACTCTAGAAGAATGTATATATTAGCTGGGTGTTACTACTTAATAACAAAAGGATGGTCATTTCTTTTTTCAAAAGAACAAAGAATAGCAAAAAAATTACACCACTTCTTCCCTATTCAAAAGATATGGAACGAAAATGGAGTAATAATATTTGATAAAGACTTTGAATATGAAGTAGTTCAAGAAGAGAAAGAAGCCAAATTAAAATTTGATACTGAAGGAATTCCAATAAAGAAAAGGGAAATTGTAATAAGTGAAAAACCAGATAAGAGGAGATTAGTTTACAATGAACTTGTTGTTATGAATATCATTAATGAATATTATATGAAGTACAATGAACTTGGGAGTGATAATAGTTTGGCACACACAAAAGTATCAAAAAATACAATTAGTAGTCAACAATATACAAAACTTCCATTAGTAAAGAAAGATGGGAAATGTATTGGTATTTATAAGAAAATAGAAGTATTAAATACAACAGGAACTTTAGTATATGACTTTCTTTGCCAATATCTAACAAAAGAAAGGGGTTCTCAAAAAAAGTGTGAAGGTGTTTTTATTGGGGACATATGTTGTTTAAATAAAACAATATATGGAAACATTCTTTTGGGATTCTCAAAAGAAGAATTTTTGGATCAAGCTATTGATGAAAGTAAATTCGATTGTTTTAATGACAAAGTTAGTTGTCCATCATTAGTATCTTGTTTATCAGTTGCTCCATGTCAACGATTAAATGAAGGTGTTAAAATTCAACCACCACAATCTCCTACTAACATTAGTAACTCAATGGAAGATAACCCATTAAATAACATTAGAGGTTCTCCTTTTGTTGAGTATCAAAGTACAGTGTTTGATTATAGTAATAAAGTATTTCCAATTAATAATGGTGAAATACTTCACCAAATTGAAGACTCAAGTAATAAAGGAGTTATTCCACAGAATAACGAGTCTGAGTCATATGTTGATATGAATAGATATAAGAATAATAAAGAATATCTACAAATCGATCATTTGTCAGATATGGGACTTAAAGAATATGGGTTTATTCAAGGTATGTATTACTAATTTTGAATAAATTCATGGGTTTTAAGTAATTTTTTGTTCATTTTATGAAGAGTTTCAATATTTTAATTTTGTGTGAAAAAGTCAATTAATAGAATATCTACATTAGATTTACTTCAAATTGAGAAGTGAGTATTTGAACTTCATCAATAAAGAATGATAGTGATGTAGAGTTTAATGCAAACAAATGAGAGTTAGAATGTTCATCAACGGATATATCACAAGAAATAATATGAAAAGAAAGACAAGAAATAAAGTTATGGGATAAATTACAAAAAAAAGGAAAAAACAAGAAAAAAGAACTAAATAAAGAAAAAAAAAAAAAAATATCAATTAATAGATATATCCTCAATTGAATTTTATGAATATCGAGAAGTGATTATTTCAGTTTCTTCAATATGCTCTATTTGTGTAATAGAGTTCATTTCTAGCATGCTCGCATTAGATTGTTCTTCTTCTAATTTGCTGCAAGAATTGAATGTGTAAAACATTAAGTCTTTCATATTTTTTATTATTATTGTTCGTAGGATTTTGGAAAAGTCTAATTGTAATTTCAGTGATTTTAATCTTCTTACTGACTCTTTGTGAATTAAACCTTTTATTGATAATATAACAGGTATTATTTCTACATATATTAATTCTCTATTATTTCTTAATTTTCTCTTGTAATTCTTTGTATTTATTTATTTATTTTATGAATGTAATTTAATTCTAAATTATTATCTTGACATATAACAACATCTATAATATATCATTTCTTTTCTTTCATATTTTGATAATAAATATCTTGTCTTCTAGCATGGAAAGAATTGTCACTAACCAATAAATCTTTATTGTAAGTTATGACTATTTCATCATTATTAATACATTTAGGAGGATTATTAAAGTCAATAGCATCAAATTCATTAAAATTGTGTAATTAATATATGTTTATATATCTGTTTACAAACATAATCATGTTTTGATATTTGATTATTTTTCATTACAGGACATCCTAACAGTATATGAATAATAGATGCAATTGTGTTAGGACAATATTTACAATATTTTAAAGCATCATTTTGTAGTATTTTTGATTTAATACTTCCTGTCATACTTACTCCTTCTTGCATCTTTACTATTTGGAGGAATGTATTTCTTTTTATGTTTAATGACCTCCATGTTGCTACTGTTAATTTCTTATTATTGAAAGTGCCATTTGTACATCTTATATATTCTCCACATTTCTTTTCTTTCCATTCATTTAAATATCTATCATTTAATTCATTATTTACCCATTCAAATATTTTCTTTACATTGTGCTTTCTTTCATTTAATTCTATTATATTCATTAATTCATTAAAATTAATCTTCTTACCAAATGCTTTCTTCATTCTTTTAATTATTCAATTTGGATTTTCTTTTATTGCTTCTATCATTTCTCATATTCCTGTGTTTGATATTTGTATTTTAAATATATTCTTATTAATTCTTTAGCACATTCATCTCTTGCTGACATTAATCCTAATCCCAATTCATTTATTTTAACATAGAATCTACTTTTTGGGATATTTCTACTGTATAGTTTGATGTGAATTAATGATTTTCTTATCTGTTTATCTATCTTCTCCAATTCTCCTAGTTTATATTTGACAATACAAAATCCATATCTTAATTTGGAGATTATATCACTATTAATCTTTCTTATTGTATTGAGGCTGCTGTATTTCATAGTATTTAATGATGATAAAATAGAAGATACATCATTTAATATTCTTGTACAATATTTATTAATATTTACTTTATCTCCTATTTCAATACCTAGATATTTATAAGGATTGTTATTAGTTACTCTTGGTAATTCAGCTAATTCACCATTTATTTGACTATTAATATTAGTCATTATCCCACTCTTTTCTACATTAATTTTTAATCCTATTCAATTAAATATTTCTTTAGTTAATTTGTAGGCTTTTTCCATTTCATCGAGATTATTAGTCATTATCTTTAAATCGTCCATATACAATATGTGGTTTAACTGGATTTGTTTTTCTTCTCAATTCATTTTAATATTTAATTTGCTTATTTGTTTATCTAATTGTTTAGATAGTATATCAATAGATAATACAAATAAAAGTGGAGATAAACTGTCACCTTGTATTATTCATCTTTCTACATTAATCATACTATCACTTTCTTGATTATAATACAAATTAAGTTGTGTATTATTTAATATGTATAATATACTATTAATTACTACAAGTGGGATATTAAAATAAATTAAACATTGTTTAATCCATTGGTGGTTAATACTGTCATATGCTTTAGAAATATCATAATATCTTTCTACCACTTCCATTTATCCTTTAATAATAATTGTTGGATTATAGTGTTATATAATAATCCTTCTTTTGATGAATATGTATATTTCTTACATCTAATTTGATTTAATGATAATTGTTTTTCAATTTGATTTAACATCAATTGGCTTTCTATTTTCATTTTTAATATTGATGTATACACTTTTAACAAACAATTTAAATAAGTTATTTGTCTGTAATTCTGTGGGTGTAGTTTATCTCGGCACTGAAAAAAAAGCAAAGAATATAAAAAGAATAAAAATATATAAAAGAATAAAAATAAAGTAGAAGAATATAAAAAGTAATAAATCACAAAGATGTAATAAAAGAAGAAAAGAAGAAATAAAAAGTGTATTTTTATTGTAAAAATTAGAAATATTCAATAATAAGTGTCTAATTTAATGATGTAAAATGATTAACAATATTTTATTGTTGAAAATATTTTACTCTCTTTATGTTTATTATTTATATGTATAATTTAAACATGATGTTTATTATATAATCAATCATATGTGTTATGTTATTATAGCATATAATAAGTGATAAAATATAAATGAAAATAATATGAATATATGATATAGAATATAAAACAAAAGAATAATAAGAATAAATGATAAATAAAATGAGAAATGATAATCAATAATATTAATATAAAATCAAAGTATAAAAGATAAAAATAATATTAATATAAAACAAAAGAGAATAAATATAAATTGAAAATAGATATAAATGATAATAATATAAAAATGATAAGAATATAAAAATGATAAAGATGAATATTCAAATAATAAAATACATTTAAATATAAAAGAATAACAATAAGAAAATCCAAATAATATAAACATAAAAATAATAAAATAAGAAAAAAATAATAATATATAGATAATAAGAAGAATACAAAGATATAAATAATATAAACAGAGAAATAAATATAAAAATAAATATATAAATAACATATAAATAAAAGAATATGAATAATAAAAATAATTAAATATGATTCATCAAATCATCTATTTCATTAATATTTCATACAAAATGAATACAAGTGATCATAAAATATAAACATAAATATTTATATATTCTGTATTTATCATACTTTTTATTTTTTTATTTTTATTTTAGGAGCAAAATATAATAAATGGAAAATTCTATGGATGCAAATTATTTTGCATCTTTTTTCTTTTTTGTAAATTATTTAAATGCATTTTTTCTTTGCTTATTTTCGTTCCCCATTTTATTTTATTAATATTATTCTT